>NW_027479528.1:0-104889 GCF_051014685.1 Ptiloglossa arizonensis
ATACGTTATACGTTATACGATATACGTTATACGTTATACGTTATACGTTATACGTTATACGTTACACGTTATACGTTACACGTTATACGTTATACGTTATACGTTATACGTTATACGTTATACGTTATACGTTATACGTTATACGTTATACGTTATACGTTATACGTTATACGTTATACGTTATAAGTTATACGTTATACGTTATACGTTATACGTTATACGTTATACGTTATACGTTATACGTTATACGTTATACGTTATACGTTATACGTTATACGTTATACGTTATACGTTATACGTTATACGTTATACGTTATACGTTATACGTTATACGTTATACGTTATACGTTATACGTTATACGTTATACGTTATACGTTATACGTTATACGTTATACGTTATACGTTATACGTTTTACGTTATACGTCACAGGTTACACGATACACGTTATACGTTATACGTAATATGTAATACGTTATACGTTTTACGTTATTCGTTATACGTTCTTCGTTACACGTTGTACGTCATACGTTATGCGTTATACGTTACACGTTATATGTTATACGTTACACGTTATACGTTATACGTTATACGTTACACGTTATACGTTATACGTTATACGTTATACGTTATACGTTATACGTTATACGTTATACGTTATACGTTATATGTTATACGTTATACGTAATATGTGATACGTTATACGATTTACGTTATTCGTTATACGTTCTTCGTTATGCGTTGTACAGTATACGTTGTGCGCTATACGTTATACGTTATACGTGATACATTATACGTTATACGTTATACGTTATACGTTATACGTTATACGTTATACGTTATACGTTATACGATATACGTTATACGTTATACGTTATACGTTATACGTTATACGTTATACGTTATACGTTATACGTTATACGTTATACGTTATACGTTATGCGTTATACGTTATACGTTATACGTTATACGTCATACGTTATACGTTATACGTTATACGTTATACGTTTTACGTTATACGTCATAGGTTACACGATACACGTTGTACGTTATACGTAATATGTAATACGTTATACGTTTTACGTTATTCGTTATACGTCCCTCGTTACACGTTGTACGTCATACGTTATGCGTTATACGTTACACGTTATATGTTATTCGTTATACGTTATACGTTATACGTTATACGTTATACGTTATACGTTATACGTTATACGATATACGTTATACGTTATACGTTATACGTTATACGTTATACGTTATACGTTATACGTTATACGTTATACGTTATACGTTATACGTTATACGTTATACGTTATACGTTATACGTTATACGTTATACGTTATACGTTATACGTTATACGTTATACGTTATACGTTATACGTTATACGTTATACGTTATACGTTATACGTTATACGTTATACGTTATACGTTATACGTTATACGTTATACGTTATACGTCATAGCTTACACGATACACGTTATACGTCATACGTTATACGTTACAATTATACGTCACACGTTATGCGTTATACGTTACACGTTATACGTTATACCTTATACGTTATACGTTATACGTTATACGTTAAAAGTTATACGTTATACGTTACACGTTATACGTTATACGTTACACGTTATACGTTATACGTTACACGTTATACGTTATACGTAATACGTTATACGTTATACGTTATACGTTATACGTTATACGTTATACGTTATACGTTATACGTTATACGTTATACGTTACACGTTATACGTTATACGTCACACGTTATACGTTATACGTTACACGTTATACGTTATACGTTATACGTTATACGATATACGTTATACGTTATACGTTATACGTTATACGTTATACGTTATACGTTATACGTTATACGTTATACGTTATACGTTATACGTTATACGTTATGCGTTATACGTTATACGTTATACGTTATACGTTATACGTTATACGTTACACGTTATACGTTACACGTTATACGTTACACGTTATACGTTACACGTTATACGTTACACGTTATACGTTACACGTTATACGTTATACGTTATACGTTATACGTTATACGTTATACGTTATACGTTACACGTTATACGTTACACGTTATACGTTGCACGTTATACGTTACACGTTATACGTAACACGTTATACGTTACACGTTATACGTTACACGTTATACGTTACACGTTATACGTTATACGTTACACGTTATACGTTAAACGTTATACGTTACAAGTTATACGTTACACGTTATACGTTACACGTTATACGTTAAACGTTATACGTTATACGTTATAAGTTATACGTTATAAGTTATACGTTATACGTTATACGTTATGCGTTATACGTTATACGTTATACGTTATACGTCATACGTTATACGTTATACGTTATACGTTATACGTTTTACGTTATACGTCATAGGTTACACGATACACGTTGTACGTTATACGTAATATGTAATACGTTATACGTTTTACGTTATTCGTTATACGTTCTTCGTTACACGTTGTACGTCATACGTTATGCGTTATACGTTACACGTTATATGTTATTCGTTATACGTTATACGTTATACGTTATACGTTATACGTTATGCGTTATACGTTATACGTTATACGTTATACGTTATACGTTACACGTTATACGTTACACGTTATACGTTACACGTTATACGTTACACGTTATACGTTACACGTTATACGTTACACGTTATACGTTACACGTTATACGTTATACGTTATACGTTATACGTTATACGTTATACGTTATACGTTACACGTTATACGTTACACGTTATACGTTGCACGTTATACGTTACACGTTATACGTAACACGTTATACGTTACACGTTATACGTTACACGTTATACGTTACACGTTATACGTTATACGTTATACGTTATACGTTATACGTTATACGTTATACGTTACACGTTATACGTTACACGTTATACGTTGCACGTTATACGTTACACGTTATACGTAACACGTTATACGTTACACGTTATACGTTATACGTTATACGTTATACGTTATACGTTATACGTTATACGTTATACGTTATACGTTATACGTTATATGTTATACGTTATACGTAATATGTGATACGTTATACGATTTACGTTATTCGTTATACGTTCTTCGTTATGCGTTGTACAGTATACGTTGTGCGCTATACGTTATACGTTATACGTGATACATTATACGTTATACGTTATACGTTATACGTTATACGATATACGTTATACGTTATACGTTATACGTTATACGTTATACGTTATACGTTATACGTTATACGTTATACGTTATACGTTATACGTTATGCGTTATACGTTATACGTTATACGTTATACGTCATACGTTATACGTTATACGTTATACGTTATACGTTTTACGTTATACGTCATAGGTTACACGATACACGTTGTACGTTATACGTAATATGTAATACGTTATACGTTTTACGTTATTCGTTATACGTTCTTCGTTACACGTTGTACGTCATACGTTATGCGTTATACGTTACACGTTATATGTTATTCGTTATACGTTATACGTTATACGTTATACGTTATACGTTATACGTTATACGTTATACGTTATACGTTATACGTTATACGTTATACGTTATACGTTACACGTTATACGTTACACGTTATACGTTACACGTTATACGTTACACGTTATACGTTACACGTTATACGTTACACGTTATACGTTATACGTTATACGTTACACGTTATACGTTATACGTTATACGTTATACGTTATACGTTATACGTTATACGTTATACGTTATACGTTATACGTTATACGTTATATGTTATACGTTATACGTAATATGTGATACGTTATACGATTTACGTTATTCGTTATACGTTCTTCGTTATGCGTTGTACAGTATACGTTGTGCGCTATACGTTATACGTTATACGTGATACATTATACGTTATACGTTATACGTTATACGTTATACGTTATACGTTATACGTTATACGTTATACGTTATACGATATACGTTATACGTTATACGTTATACGTTATACGTTATACGTTATACGTTATACGTTATACGTTATACGTTATACGTTATACGTTATGCGTTATACGTTATACGTTATACGTTATACGTCATACGTTATACGTTATACGTTATACGTTATACGTTTTACGTTATACGTCATAGGTTACACGATACACGTTGTACGTTATACGTAATATGTAATACGTTATACGTTTTACGTTATTCGTTATACGTTCCTCGTTACACGTTGTACGTCATACGTTATGCGTTATACGTTACACGTTATATGTTATTCGTTATACGTTATACGTTATACGTTATACGTTATACGTTATACGTTATACGTTATACGTTATACGTTATACGTTATACGTTATACGTTATACGTTATACGTTATACGTTATACGTTATACGTTATACGTTATACGTTATACGTTATACGTTATACGTTATACGTTATACGTTATACGTTATACGTTATACGTTATACGTTATACGTTATACGTTATACGTTATACGTTATACGTTATACGTTATACGTTATACGTTATACGTTATACGTTATACGTTATACGTTATACGTTATACGTTATACGTTATACGTTATACGTTATACGTTATACGTTATACGTTATACGTTATACGTTATACGTTATACGTTATACGTTATACGTTATACGTTATACGTTATACGTCATAGCTTACACGATACACGTTATACGTCATACGTTATACGTTACAATTATACGTCACACGTTATGCGTTATACGTTACACGTTATACGTTATACCTTATACGTTATACGTTATACGTTATACGTTAAAAGTTATACGTTATACGTTACACGTTATACGTTATACGTTACACGTTATACGTTATACGTTACACGTTATACGTTATACGTTATACGTTATACGTTATACGTTATACGTTATACGTTATACGTTATACGTTATACGTTATACGTTATACGTTATACGTTACACGTTATACGTTATACGTCACACGTTATACGTTATACGTTACACGTTATACGTTATACGTTATACGTTATACGATATACGTTATACGTTATACGTTATACGTTATACGTTATGCGTTATACGTTATACGTTATACGTTATACGTTATACGTTATACGTTATGCGTTATACGTTATACGTTATACGTTATACGTTATACGTTATACGTTATACGTTATACGTTATACGTTACACGTTATACGTTACACGTTATACGTTACACGTTATACGTTACACGTTATACGTTACACGTTATACGTTACACTTTATACGTTACACGTTATACGTTACACGTTATACGTTATACGTTATACGTTATACGTTATACGTTATACGTTATACGTTACACGTTATACGTTACACGTTATACGTTGCACGTTATACGTTACACGTTATACGTAACACGTTATACGTTACACGTTATACGTTACACGTTATACGTTACACGTTATACGTTATACGTTACACGTTATACGTTAAACGTTATACGTTACAAGTTATACGTTACACGTTATACGTTACACGTTATACGTTAAACGTTATACGTTATACGTTATAAGTTATACGTTATACGTTATACGTTATACGTTATACGTTATACGCTATACGTTACATGTTATACGTTATACATCATACGTTATACGTTATACGTTATACGTTATACGTTATACGTTATACGTTATACGTTATACGTCATAGGTTATACGTTATACGATATGCGTTATACGTTATACGTTATACGTTATAGGTTATACGTTATACGTTATACGTTATACGTTATACGTTATACATTATACGTTATACGTTATACGTTATACGTTATACGTTATACGTCATAGGTTATACGTTATACGTTATGCGGTATACGTTATACATTATACGTTATACGATATACGTTATACGTTATGCGTTATGCGTTCTTCGTTACACGTTATACGTTATTGGGTATGCATTATACGTTATACGTTATGCGTTATACGTTATACGTTATACGTTATACGTTATATTTTATACGTTATACGTTATACGTTATACGTTGTACGTTATACGTTACACGTTACACGTTATACCTCATAGGTTATACCTTATACGTTATACGTTATACGTTATACGTTATACGTTATACGTTATACGTCATAGGTTATACGTTATACGTTATACGTTATGCGTTATACGTTATACGTTATACGTTATACGTTATGCGTTATACGTTGTACGATATTCGTTATACGTTATACGTTATTAGTTATACGTTATACGGTATACGTTATACGTTGTACGTTACATGTTATACGTTATACGTTATACGTTATACGATATACGTTATACGTTATACGTTATACGTTATACGTTATACGTCATACGTTATACGTTATACGTTATACGTTATACGTTATACGTTATACGTTATACGTTATATGTTTTACGTTATACGTTATACGTTATACGTTATACGTTATACGTTATACGTTATACGTTAAACGTTATACGTTATACGTTATACGTTATACGTTATACGTTATACGCTATACGTTACATGTTATACGTTATACGCTATGCGTTACATGTTATACGTTATACGTAGTATGTAATGCGTCATACGTTTTACGTTATTCGTTATGCGTTTTTCGTTACAAGTTATACGTTATACGTTATACGTTATACGTTATACGTCATAGGTTATACGTTATACGTTATACGTTATACGTTATACATTATGCGTTATACGTTTTGCGTTATTCGTTATACGTTATACGTTATACGTTATACGTTATACGTTATACGTTATACGTTATACGTTATACGTTATACGTTATACGTTATACGTTATACGTTATACGTTATACGTTATACGTTATACGTTGTACGTTATACGTTATAAGTTGTACGTTATACGATATACGTTATACGTTATTCGTTATACGTACTTCGTTACACTTTATACGTTATACGTTATACGTTATACGTTATACATTATACGTTATACGTTATACGTTATACGTTATTCGTTATACGTTATACGTCATAGGTTACACGTTATACGTTATGCGGTATACGTTATACATTATACGTTATACGATATACGTTATACGTTATGCGTTATGCGTTCTTCGTTACACGTTATACGTTATTCGGTATGCGTTATACGTTATACGTTATACGTTATACGTTATACGTTATACCTTATACGTTATACGTTATACGTTATACGTTATACGTTACATGTTATACGTTATACGTAGTATGTAATGCGTCATACGTTTTACGTTATTCGTTATACGTTTTTCGTTACAAGTTATACGTCATACGTTATACGTTATACGTCATAGGTTATACGTTATACGTTATACGTTATACGTTATACATTATGCGTTATACGTTTTACGTTATTCGTTATACGTTATACGTTATATGTTATACGTTATACGTTATACGTTATACGTTATACGTTATACGTTATACGTTATACGTTATACGTTATACGTTGTACGTTATACGTTATAAGTTGTACGTTATACGATATACGTTATACGTTATTCGTTATACGTACTTCGTTACACTTTATACGTTATACGTTATACGTTATACGTTATACGTTATACGTTGTACGTTATACGTTATAAGTTGTACGTTATACGATATACGTTATACGTTATTCGTTTTACGTACTTCGATACACTTTATACGTTATACGTTATACGTTATACGTTTTACGATATACGATATACGTTATACGTTAAACGTTATACGTTATACGTTATACTTTATACGTTATAGGTGTTACGTTATACGTTATACGTTATACGTTATTCGTAATACGTTATACGTGATACGTTATACTCTGTACGTTATACGTTATACGTTATACGTTATACATTATACGTCATACGTTATACATTACATGTCATGCGTTATACGTTATACGTTATACGTTATACGTTATACGATATACGTTATACGTTATACGTTATACGTTATACGTTATACGTTATACGTTATACGTTATACGTTATACGTTATGCGTTATACGTTATACGTTATACGTTATACGTTATACGTTATACGTTATACGCTATACGCTATACGTTACATGTTATACGTTATACATCATATGTTATACGTTATACGTTATACGTTATACGTTATACGTTATACGTTATACGTTATACGTTATACGTTATACGTTATACGTTATACGTTATACGTTATACGTTATACGTTATACGTTATACGTTATACGCTATACGTTACATGTTATACGTTATACATCATATGTTATACGTTATACGTTATACGTTACATGTTATACGTTATACGTTATACGTTATACGGTATACGTTATACGTTGTACGTTACATGTTATACGTTCTACGTTATACGTTATACGATATACGTTATACGTTATACGTTATACGTTATACGTTATACGTTATACGTTATACGCTATACGTTACATGTTATACGTTATACATCATATGTTATACGTTATACGTTATACGTTATACGTTATACGTTATACGTTATACGTTATACGTTATACGTTATACGTTATACGTTATACGTTATACGTTATACGTTATACGTTATACGTTATACGTTATACGTTATACGTCATGCGTTATACGTTCTACGATATTCGTTATACGTTATACGTTATTAGTTATACGTTATACGTTATACGTTATACGTCATAGGTTATACGTTATACGTTATGCGTTATACGTTATACATTATACGTTATATGATATACGTTATACGTTATGCGTTATGCGTTCTTCGTTACACGTTATACGTTATTCGGTATGCGTTATACGTTATACGTTATACGTTATACGTTATGCGTTATACGTTCTACGATATTCGTTATACGTTATACGTTATACGTTATACGTTATGCGTTATACGTTCTACGATATTCGTTATACGTTATACGTTATACGTTACACGTTATACGTTATGCGTTATACGTTATACGTTATACGTTATACGTTATACGTTATACGTTATACGTTATACGTTATACGTTATACGTTATACGTTATACGTTATACGTTATACGTTATACGTTATACGTTATACGTTATACGTTATACGCTATACGTTACATGTTATGCCTTATACATTATACGTTATACTTTATACGTTATACGTTATACGTTATACGTTATACGTTATACGTTATACGTTATACGTTGTACGTTATACGTTATACGTTATACGTTGTACGTTATACGTTATACGTTATACGTTATACGTTATACGTTATACGTTATACGTTATACGTTATACGTCATAGGTTATACGTTATACGTTATGCGTTATACGTTATACATTATACGTTATACGATATACGTTATACGTTATGCGTTATGCGTTCTTCATTACACGTTATACGTTATTCGGTATGCGTTATACGTTATACGTTATACGTTATACGGTATACGTTATACGTTATACGTTATACGTTATACGTTATACGATATACGTTATACGTTATACGTTATACGTTATACGTTATACGTTGTACGTTATACGTTATACGTTATACGTTATACGTTACAAATTATACGTTATACGTAGTATGTAATGCGTCATACGTTTTACGTTATACGTTATACGGTATACGTTATACGTTGTACGTTACATGTTATACGTTATACGTTATACGTTATACGATATACGTTATACGTTATACGTTATACGTTATACGTTATACGTTATACGCTATACGTTACATGTTATACGTTATACGTAGTATGTAATGCGTCATACGTTTTACGTTATACGTTATACGGTATACGTTATACGTTGTACGTTACATGTTATACGTTATACGTTATACGTTATACGATATACGTTATACGTTATACGTTATACGTTATACGTTATACGTTATACGTTATACGTTATACGTTATACGCTATACGTTACATGTTATACGTTATACATTATACGTTATACGCTATACGTTATACGTTATACGTTATACGTTATACGTTATACGTTATACATTATACGTTATACGTTATACGTTATATGTTATACGTTATACGTCATAGGTTATACGTTATACGTTATGCGGTATACGTTATACGTCATACGTTATACGTTGTACGTTATACGTTATACGTTATACGTTACACGTTATACGTTATGCGTTATACGTTATACCTTATACGTTATACGTTATACGTTATACGTTATACGTTATACGTTATACGTTATACGTGATACGTTATACGTTATACGTTATACGTTATACGTTATACGTTATACGTTATACGTTATACGCTATACGTTACATGTTATGCGTTATACATTATACGTTATACGTTATACGTTATACGTTATACGTTATACGTTATACGTTATACGTTATACGTTATACGTTATACGTTATACGTTATACGTTATACGTTGTACGTTATACGTTATACGTTATACGTTGTACGTTATACGTTATACGTTATACGTTATACGTTATACGTTATACGTTATACGTTATACGTTATGCGTAATAGGTTATACGTTATACGTTATGCGTTATACGTTATACATTATACGTTATACGATATACGTTATACGTTATGCGTTATGCGTTCTTCGTTACACGTTATACGTTATTCGGTATGCGTTATACGTTATACGTTATACGTTATACGGTATACGTTATACGTTATACGTTATACGTTATACGTTATACGATATACGTTATACGTTATACGTTATACGTTATATGTTATACGTTGTACGTTATACGTTATACGTTATACGTTAAACGATAAACGTTATACGTTATACGTTATACGTTATACGTTATACGTTATACGTTATACGTTATACGTTATACGTTATACGTTATACGTTATACGTTATACGTTATACGTTATACGTTATACGTTATACGCTATACGTTACATGTTATACGTTATACGTAGTATGTAATGCGTCATACGTTTTACGTTATACGTTATACGGTATACGTTATACGTTGTACGTTACATGTTATACGTTATACGTTATACGTTATACGGTATACGTTATACGTTGTACGTTACATGTTATACGTTATACGTTATACGTTATACGATATACGTTATACGTTATACGTTATACGTTATACGTTATACGTTATACGTTATACGCTATACGTTACATGTTATACGTTATACATCATATGTTATACGTTATACGTTATACGTTATACGTTATACGTTATACGTTATACGTTATACGTTATACGTTATACGTTATACGTTATACGTTATACGTTATACGTTATACGTTATACGTTATACGTTATACGTTATACGTTATGCGTTATACGTTCTACGATATTCGTTATACGTTATACGTTATTAGTTATACGGTATACGTTATACGTTATACGTCATAGGTTATACGTTATACGTTATGCGTTATACGTTATACATTATACGTTATATGATATACGTTATACGTTATGCGTTATGCGTTCTTCGTTACACGTTATACGTTATTCGGTATGCGTTATACGTTATACGTTATACGTTATACGTTGTACGTTATACGTTATACGTTATACGTTATACGTTATACGTTATACGTTATACGTCATAAGTTATACGTTATACGTTATACGTTATACGTTATACGTTATACGTTATACGTTATACGTTATACGTTATGCGTTATACGTTGTACGATATTCGTTATACGTTATACGTTATTAGTTATACGTTATACGTTATACGTTATACGTCATAGAGTATACGTTATACGTTATGCGTTATATGTTATACATTATACGTTATACGATATACGTTATACGTTATGCGTTATGCGTTCTTCGTTACACGTTATACGTTATTCGGTATGCGTTATACGTTATACGTTATACGTTATACGTTATACGTTATACGTTATACGTTATACGTTATACGTTATACGATATACGTTATACGTTATACGTTATACGTTATACGTTATACGTTATACGTTGTACGTTATACGTTAAGCGTTATACGTTATACGTTAAACGTTATACGTTATACGTTACACGTTATACGTTATACATTATACGTTATACGTTATACGTTATACGTTATACGTTATACGTTATACGTTATACGTTATACGTTGTACGTTATACGTTATACGTTATACGTTATACGTTATACGTTATACGTTATACGTTATACGTTATACGTTATACGTTATACGTTATACGTCATAGGTTATACGTTATACGTTATGCGTTATACGTTATACATTATACGTTATACGATATACGTTATACGTTATGCGTTATGCGTTCTTCGTTACACGTTATACGTTATTCGGTATGCGTTATACGTTATACGTTATACGTTATACGGTATACGTTATACGTTATACGTTATACGTTATACGTTATACGATATACGTTATACGTTATACGTTATACGTTATACGTTGTACGTTATACGTTATACGTTATACGTTATACGTTAAACGTTATACGTTATACGTTATACGTTATACGTTATACGTTATACGTTATACGTTATACGTTATACGTTATACGTTATACGTTATACGTTATACGCTATACGTTACATGTTATACGTTATACGTAGTATGTAATGCGTCATACGTTTTACGTTATACGTTATACGGTATACGTTATACGTTGTACGTTACATGTTATACGTTATACGTTATACGTTATACGGTATACGTTATACGTTGTACGTTACATGTTATACGTTATACGTTATACGTTATACGATATACGTTATACGTTATACGTTATACGTTATACGTTATACGTTATACGCTATACGCTATACGTTACATGTTATACGTTATACATCATATGTTATACGTTATACGTTATACGTTATACGTTATACGTTATACGTTATACGTTATACGTTATACGTTATACGTTATACGTCATAGGTTATACGTTATACGATATACGTTATACATTATACGTTATACGTTATACGTTATACGTTATACGTTATACGTTATACGTTATACGTTATACGTTATACGTTATACGTTATGCGTTATACGTTGTACGGTATACGTTATACGTTGTACGTTATATGTTATACGTAATACGTTATACGTTATACGATATACGTTATACGTTATACGTTATACGTTATACGTTATACGTTATACGTTACACGTTATACGTTATGCGTTATACGTTATACGTTATACGTTATACGTTATACGTTATACGTTATACGTTATACGTTATACGTTATACGTTATACGTTATACGTTATACGTTATACGTTATACGTTATACGTTATACGTTATACGTTATACGCTATACGTTACATGTTATGCGTTATACATTATACGTTATACGTTATACGTTATACGTTATACGTTATACGTTATACGTTATACGTTATACGTTATACGTTATACATAATACGTTGTACGTTATACGTTATACGTTATACGTTGTACGTTATACGTTATACGTTATACGTTATACGTTATACGTAATACGTTATACGTTATACGTCATGGGTTATACGTTATACGTTATGCGTTATACGTTATACATTATACGTTATACGATATACGTTATACGTTATGCGTTATGCGTTCTTCGTTACACGTTATACGTTATTCGGTATGCGTTATACGTTATACGTTATACGTTATACGTTATACTGTATACGTTATACGTTATACGTTATACGTTATACGTTATACGATATACGTTATACGTTATACGTTATACGTTATACGTTATACGTTGTACGTTATACGTTATACGTTATACGTTATACGTTACATGTTATACGTTATACGTAGTATGTAATGCGTCATACGTTTTACGTTATACGTTATACGGTATACGTTATACGTTGTACGTTACATGTTATACGTTATACGTTATACGTTATACGATATACGTTATACGTTATACGTTATACGTTATACGTTATACGTTATACGCTATACGTTACATGTTATACGTTATACGTAGTATGTAATGCGTCATACGTTTTACGTTATACGTTATACGGTATACGTTATACGTTGTACGTTACATGTTATACGTTATACGTTATACGTTATACGATATACGTTATACGTTATACGTTATACGTTATACGTTATACGTTATACGTTATACGTTATACGTTATACGTTATACGTTATACGTTGTACGTTATACGTTATACGTTATACGTTGTACGTTATACGTTATACGTTATACGTTATACGTTATACGTTATACGTTATACGTTATACGTCATAGGTTATACGTTATACGTTATGCGTTATACGTTATACGTTATACGTTATACGATATACGTTATACGTTATACGTTACACGTTATACGTTATGCGTTATACGTTATACGTTATACGTTATACGTTATACGTTATACGTTATACGTTATACGTTATACGTTATACGTAATACGTTATACGTTATACGTTATACGTTATACTTTATACGCTATACGTTACATGTTATGCGTTATACATTATACGTTATACGTTATACGTTATACGTTATACGTTATACGTTATACGTTATACGTTATACGTTATACGTTATACGTTATACGTTGTACGTTATACGTTATACGTTATACGTTGTACGTTATACGTTATACGTTATACGTTATACGTTATACGTTATACGTTATACGTTATACGTCATAGGTTATACGTTATACGTTATGCGTTATACGTTATACGTTATACGTTATACGATATACGTTATACGTTATGCGTTATGCGTTCTTCGTTACACGTTATACGTTATTCGGTATGCGTTATACGTTATACGTTATACGTTATACGGTATACGTTATACGTTATACGTTATACGTTATACGTTATACGTTATACGTTATACGTTATACGTTATACGTTATACGTTATACGTTATACTTTATACGCTATACGTTACATGTTATGCGTTATACATTATACGTTATACGTTATACGTTATACGTTATACGTTATACGTTATACGTTATACGTTATACGTTATACGTTATACGTTATACGTTATACGTTGTACGTTATACGTTATACGTTATACGTTGTACGTTATACGTTATACGTTATACGTTATACGTTATACGTTATACGTTATACGTTATACGTCATAGGTTATACGTTATACGTTATGCGTTATACGTTATACGTTATACGTTATACGATATACGTTATACGTTATGCGTTATGCGTTCTTCGTTACACGTTATACGTTATTCGGTATGCGTTATACGTTATACGTTATACGTTATACGGTATACGTTATACGTTATACGTTATACGTTATACGTTATACGTTATACGTTATACGTTATACGTTATACGTTATACGTTATACGTTATACGTTATACGTTATACGTTATACGTTATACGTTATACGTTATACGTTATACGTTATACGTTATACGTTATACGTCATGCGTTATACGTTCTACGATATTCGTTATACGTTATACGTTATTAGTTATACGTTATACGTTATGTGTTATACGTCATAGGTTATACGTTATACGTTATGCGTTATACGTTATACATTATACGTTATATGATATACGTTATACGTTATGCGTTATGCGTTCTTCGTTACACGTTATACGTTATTCGGTATGCGTTATACGTTATACGTTATACGTTATACGTTATGCGTTATACGTTCTACGATATTCGTTATACGTTATACGTCATACGTTATACGTTATGCGTTATACGTTCTACGATATTCGTTATACGTTATACGTTATTAGTTATACGTTATACGTTATACGTTATACGTCATAGGGTATACGTTATACGTTATGCGTTATATGTTATACATTATACGTTATACGATATACGTTATACGATATGCGTTATGCGTTCTTCGTTACACGTTATACGTTATTCGGTATGCGTTATACGTTATACGTTATACGTTATACGTTATACGTTGTACGTTATACGTTAAGCGTTATACGTTATACGTTAAACGTTATACGTTATACGTTACATGTTATACGTTATACATTATACGTTATACGTTATACGTTATACGTTATACGTTATACGTTATACGTTATACGTTATGCGTTATACGTTGTACGGTATACGTTATACGTTGTACGTTATATGTTATACGTAATACGTTATACGTTATACGATATACGTTATACGTTATACGTTATACGTTATACGTTATACGTTAAACGTTATACGCTATACGTTACATGTTATACGTTATACGTAGTATGTATTGCGTCATACGTTTTACGTTATACTTTATAAGGTATACGTTATACGTTGTACGTTACATGTTATACGTTATACGTTATACGTTATACGATATACGTTATACGTTATACGTTATACGTTATACGTTATACGTTATACGTTATACGTTATACGTTATACGCTATACGTTACATGTTATACGTTATACATTATACGTTATACGCTATACGTTATACGTTATACGTTATACGTTATACGTTATACGTTATACGTTATACGTTATACGTTATACGTTATACGTTATATGTTATACGTTATACGTCATAGGTTATACGTTATACGTTATGCGGTATACGTTATACGTTATACGTTATACGTTATACGTTATACGTTATACGTTACACGTTATACGTTATGCGTTATACGTTATACGTTATACGTTATACGTTATACGTTATACGTTATACGTTATACGTTATACGTTATACGTTATACGTTATACGTTATACGTTATACGTTATACGTTATACGTTATACGTTATACGTTATACGCTATACGTTACATGTTATGCCTTATACATTATACGTTATACGTTATACGTTATACGTTATACGTTATACGTTATACGTTATACGTTATACGTTATACGTTATACGTTATACGTTGTACGTTATACGTTATACGTTATACGTTGTACGTTATACGTTATACGTTATACGTTATACGTTATACGTTATACGTTATACGTCATAGGTTATACGTTATACGTTATGCGTTATACGTTATACATTATACGTTATACGATATACGTTATACGTTATGCGTTATGCGTTCTTCGTTACACGTTATACGTTATTCGGTATGCGTTATACGTTATACGTTATACGTTATACGGTATACGTTATACGTTATACGTTATACGTTATACGTTATACGATATACGTTATACGTTATACGTTATACGTTATACGTTATACGTTGTACGTTATACGTTATACGTTATACGTTATACGTTACATGTTATACGTTATACGTAGTATGTAATGCGTCATACGTTTTACGTTATACGTTATACGGTATACGTTATACGTTGTACGTTACATGTTATACGTTATACGTTATACGTTATACGATATACGTTATACGTTATACGTTATACGTTATACGTTATACGTTATACGTTATACGTTATACGTTATACGTTATACGTTATACGTTATACGCTATACGTTACATGTTATGCTTTATACATTATACGTTATACGTTATACGTTATACGTTATACGTTATACGTTATACGTTATACGTTATACGTTATACCTTATACGTTATACGTTATACGTTATACGCTATACGTTACATGTTATACGTTATACATTATACGTTATACGCTATACGTTATACGTTATACGTTATACGTTATACGTTATACGTTATACATTATACGTTATACGTTATACGTTATATGTTATACGTTATACGTCATAGGTTATACGTTATACGTTATGCGGTATACGTTATACGTTATACGTTATACGTTATACGTTATACGTTATACGTTATACGTTACACGTTATACGTTATACGTTATACGTTATGCGTTATACGTTCTACGATATTCGTTATACGTTATACGTTATTAGTTATACGGTAT
The DNA here is from genome assembly GCF_051014685.1 of Ptiloglossa arizonensis. Classification (NCBI taxonomy): domain Eukaryota; kingdom Metazoa; phylum Arthropoda; class Insecta; order Hymenoptera; family Colletidae; genus Ptiloglossa; species Ptiloglossa arizonensis. The sequence goes on from NW_027479528.1 coordinate 17,935, forward strand.
ACGTTATACGTTATACGTCATAGGTTATACGTTATACGTTATACGTTATACGTTATACGTTATACGTTATACGTTATACGTTATACGTTATACGTTATACGTTATACGCTATACGTTACATGTTATACGTTATACGTAGTATGTAATGCGTCATACGTTTTACGTTATACGTTATACGGTATACGTTATACGTTGTACGTTACATGTTATACGTTATGCGTTATACGTTATACGATATACGTTATACGTTATACGTTATACGTTATACGTTATACGTTATACGTTATACGTTATACGTTATACGTTATACGTTATACGTTATACGTTGTACGTTATACGTTATACGTTATACGTTGTACGTTATACGTTATACGTTATACGTTATACGTTATACGTTATACGTTATACGTTATACGTCATAGGTTATACGTTATACGTTATGCGTTATACGTTATACGTTATACGTTATACGATATACGTTATACGTTATACGTTACACGTTATACGTTATGCGTTATACGTTATACGTTATACGTTATACGTTATACGTTATACGTTATACGTTATACGTTATACGTTATACGTTATACGTTATACGTTGTACGTTATACGTTATACGTTATACGTTGTACGTTATACGTTATACGTTATACGTTATACGTTATACGTTATACGTTATACGTTATACGTTATACGTCATAGGTTATACGTTATACGTTATGCGTTATACGTTATACGTTATACGTTATACGATATACGTTATACGTTATGCGTTATGCGTTCTTCGTTACACGTTATACGTTATTCGGTATGCGTTATACGTTATACGTTATACGTTATACAGTATACGTTATACGTTATACGTTATACGTTATACGTTATACGTTATACGTTATACGTTATACGTTATACGTTATACGTTATACGTTATACTTTATACGCTATACGTTACATGTTATGCGTTATACATTATACGTTATACGTTATACGTTATACGTTATACGTTATACGTTATACGTTATACGTTATACGTTATACGTTATACGTTATACGTTGTACGTTATACGTTATACGTTATACGTTGTACGTTATACGTTATACGTTATACGTTATACGTTATACGTTATACGTTATACGTTATACGTCATAGGTTATACGTTATACGTTATGCGTTATACGTTATACGTTATACGTTATACGATATACGTTATACGTTATGCGTTATGCGTTCTTCGTTACACGTTATACGTTATACGTTATACGTTATAGGTTATACGTTGTACGTTATACGTTATACGTTATACGTTAAACGTTAAACGTTATACGTTATACGTTATACGTTATACGTTATACGTTATACGTTATACGTTATACGTTATACGTTATACGTTATACGTTATACGTTATACGTTATACGTTATACGTTATACGTTATACGCTATACGTTACATGTTATACGTTATACGTAGTATGTAATGCGTCATACGTTTTACGTTATACGTTATACGTTATACGGTATGCGTTATACGTTGTACGTTACATGTTATACGTTATACGTTATACGTTATACGATATACGTTATACGTTATACGTTATACGTTATACGTTATACGTTATACGTTATACGCTATACGTTACATGTTATACGTTATACATCATATGTTATACGTTATACGTTATACGTTATACGTTATACGTTATACGTTATACGTTATACGTTATACGTTATACGTTATACGTTATACGTTATGCGGTATACGTTATACATTATACGTTATACGATATACGTTATACGTTATGCGTTATGCGTTATGCGTTCTTCGTTACACGTTATACGTTATTGGGTATGCGTTATACGTTATACGTTATGCGTTATACGTTATACGTTATACGTTATACGTTATACGTTATACGTTATACGTTATACGTTATACGTTATACGTTATACGTTATACGTTATACGTTATGCGTTATACGTTGTACGATATTCGTTATACGTTGTACGTTATACGTTATACGTTATACGTTATACGTTACATGTTATACGTTATACGTAGTATGTAATGCGTCATACGTTTTACGTTATACGTTATACGGTATACGTTATACGTTGTACGTTACATGTTATACGTTATACGTTATACGTTATACGATATATGTTATACGTTATACGTTATACGTTATACGTTATACGTTATACGCTATACGTTACATGTTATACGTTATACATCATATGTTATACGTTATACGTTATACGTTATACGTTATACGTTATACGTTATACGTTATACGTTATACGTTATACGTTATACGTTATACGTTATACGTTATACGTTATACGTTATACGTTATACGTTATGCGTTATACGTTGTACGTTATACGTTATACGTTATACGTTATACGTTGTACGTTATACGTTATACGTTATACGTTGTACGTTATACGTTATACGTTATACGTTATACGTTATACGTTATACGTTATACGTTATACGTCATAGGTTATACGTTATACGTTATGCGTTATACGTTATACGTTATACGTTATACGATATACGTTATACGTTATACGTTATACGTTATGCGTTATACGTTCTACGATATTCGTTATACGTTATACGTTATACGTTATACGTTGTACGTTATACGTTAAGCGTTATACGTTATACGTTAAACGTTATACGTTATACGTTACATGTTATACGTTATACATTATACGTTATACGTTATACGTTATACGCTATACGTTACATGTTATACGTTATACATTATACGTTATACGCTATACGTTATACGTTATACGTTATACGTTATACGTTATACGTTATACATTATACGTTATACGTTATACGTTATATGTTATACGTTATACGTCATAGGTTATACGTTATACGTTATGCGGTATACGTTATACGTTATACGTTATACGTTATACGTTATACGTTATACGTTATACGTTACACGTTATACGTTATGCGTTATACGTTATACGTTATACGTTATACGTTATACGTTATACGTTATACGTTATACGTTATACGTTATACGTTATACGTTATACGTTATACGTTATACGCTATACGTTACATGTTATGCGTTATACATTATACGTTATACGTTATACGTTATACGTTATACGTTATACGTTATACGTTATACGTTATACGTTATACGTTATACGTTATACGTTGTACGTTATACGTTATACGTTATACGTTGTACGTTATACGTTATACGTTATACGTTATACGTTATACGTTATACGTTATACGTTATGCGTAATAGGTTATACGTTATACGTTATGCGTTATACGTTATACATTATACGTTATACGATATACGTTATACGTTATGCGTTATGCGTTCTTCGTTACACGTTATACGTTATTCGGTATGCGTTATACGTTATACGTTATACGTTATACGGTATACGTTATACGTTATACGTTATACGTTATACGTTATACGATATACGTTATACGTTATACGTTATACGTTATATGTTATACGTTGTACGTTATACGTTATACGCTATACGTTACATGTTATACGTTATACGTAGTATGTAATGCGTCATACGTTTTACGTTATACGTTATACGGTATACGTTATACGTTATACGTTATACGTTATACGTTATACGTTATACGTTATACGTTATACGTTATACGCTATACGTTACATGTTATGCGTTATACATTATACGTTATACGTTATACGTTACATGTTATACGTTATACGTAGTATGTAATGCGTCATACGTTTTACGTTATACGTTATACGGTATACGTTATACGTTGTACGTTACATGTTATACGTTATACGTTATACGTTATACGGTATACGTTATACGTTGTACGTTACATGTTATACGTTATACGTTATACGTTATACGATATACGTTATACGTTATACGTTATACGTTATACGTTATACGTTATACGTTATACGCTATACGTTACATGTTATACGTTATACATCATATGTTATACGTTATACGTTATACGTTATACGTTATACGTTATACGTTATACGTTATACGTTATACGTTATACGTTATACGTTATACGTTATACGTTATACGTTATACGTTATACGTTATACGTTATACGTTATGCGTTATACGTTCTACGATATTCGTTATACGTTATACGTTATTAGTTATACGGTATACGTTATACGTTATACGTCATAGGTTATACGTTATACGTTATGCGTTATACGTTATACATTATACGTTATATGATATACGTTATACGTTATGCGTTATGCGTTCTTCGTTACACGTTATACGTTATTCGGTATGCGTTATACGTTATACGTTATACGTTATACGTTATACGTTATACGATATACGTTATACGTTATACGTTATACGATATACGTTATACGTTATACGTTATACGTTATACGTTATACTTTGTACGTTATACGTTATACGTTATACGTTATACGTTATACGTTATACGTTATGCGTTATACGTTATACGTTATACGTTCTACGATATTCGTTATACGTTATACGTTATTAGTTATACGTTATACGTTATACGTTATACGTCATAGGGTATACGTTATACGTTATGCGTTATATGTTATACATTATACGTTATACGATATACGTTATACGTTATGCGTTATGCGTTCTTCGTTACACGTTATACGTTATTCGGTATGCGTTATACGTTATACGTTATACGTTATACGTTGTACGTTATACGTTATACGTTATACGTTATACGTTATACGTTATACGTTATACGTCATAAGTTATACGTTATACGTTATACGTTATACGTTATACGTTATACGTTATACGTTATACGTTATACGTTATACGTTATGCGTTATACGTTCTACGATATTCGTTATACGTTATACGTTATTAGTTATACGTTATACGTTATACGTTATACGTCATAGGGTATACGTTATACGTTATGCGTTATATGTTATACATTATACGTTATACGATATACGTTATACGTTATGCGTTATGCGTTCTTCGTTACACGTTATACGTTATTCGGTATGCGTTATACGTTATACGTTATACGTCATACGTTATACGTTATGCGTTATACGTTATACGTTATACGATATACGTTATACGTTATACGTTATACGTTATACGTTATACGTTATACGTTGTACGTTATACGTTAAGCGTTATACGTTATACGTTAAACGTTATACGTTATACGTTACACGTTATACGTTATACATTATACGTTATACGTTATACGTTATACGTTATACGTTATACGTTATACGTTATACGTTATACGTTGTACGTTATACGTTATACGTTATACGTTATACGTTATACGTTATACGTTATACGTTATACGTTATACGTTATACGTTATACGTTATACGTTATACGTCATAGGTTATACGTTATACGTTATGCGTTATACGTTATACATTATACGTTATACGATATACGCTATACGTTATGCGTTATGCGTTCTTCGTTACACGTTATACGTTATTAGGTATGCGTTATACGTTATACGTTATACGTTATACGGTATACGTTATACGTTATACGTTATACGTTATACGTTATACGATATACGTTATACGTTATACGTTATACGTTATACGTTATACGTTGTACGTTATACGTTATACGTTATACGTTTTACGTTAAACGTTATACGTTATACGTTATACGTTATACGTTATACGTTATACGTTATACGTTATACGTTATACGTTATACGTTATACGTTACACGTTATACGCTATACGTTACATGTTGTACGTTATACGTTATACGCTATACGTTACATGTTATACGTTATACGTAGTATGTAATGCGTCATACGTTTTACGTTATACGTTATACGGTATACGTTATACGTTGTACGTTACATGTTATACGTTATACGTTATACGTTATACGGTATACGTTATACGTTGTACGTTACATGTTATACGTTATACGTTATACGTTATACGATATACGTTATACGTTATACGTTATACGTTATACGTTATACGTTATACGTTATATGTTATACGCTATACGTTACATGTTATACGTTATACATCATATGTTATACGTTATACGTTATACGTTATACGTTATACGTTATACGTTATACGTTATACGTTATACGTCATAGGTTATACGTTATACGATATACGTTATACGTTATACGTTATACGTTATACGTTATACGTTATACGTTATACGTTATACCTTATACATTATACGTTATACGTTATACGTTATACGTTATACGTTATACGTTATACGTCATAGGTTATACGTTATACGTTATGCGGTATACGTTATACATTATACGTTATACGATATACGTTATACGTTATGCGTTATGCGTTATGCGTTCTTCGTTACACGTTATACGTTATTGGGTATGCGTTATACGTTATACGTTATGCGTTATACGTTATACGTTATACGTTATACGTTATACGTTATACGTTATACGTTATACGTTATACGTTATACGTTATACGTTATGCGTTATACGTTGTACGATATTCGTTATACGTTGTACGTTATACGTTATACGTTATACGTTATACGTTACATGTTATACGTTATACGTAGTATGTAATGCGTCATACGTTTTACGTTATACGTTATACGGTATACGTTATACGTTGTACGTTACATGTTATACGTTATACGTTATACGTTATACGATATACGTTATACGTTATACGTTATACGTTATACGTTATACGTTATACGCTATACGTTACATGTTATACGTTATACGTAGTATGTAATGCGTCATACGTTTTACGTTATACGTTATACGGTATACGTTATACGTTGTACGTTACATGTTATACGTTATGCGTTATACGTTATACGATATACGTTATACGTTATACGTTATACGTTATACGTTATACGTTATACGTTATACGTTATACGTTATACGTTATACGTTATACGTTATACGTTGTACGTTATACGTTATACGTTATACGTTGTACGTTATACGTTATACGTTATACGTTATACGTTATACGTTATACGTTATACGTTATACGTCATAGGTTATACGTTATACGTTATGCGTTATACGTTATACGTTATACGTTATACGATATACGTTATACGTTATACGTTACACGTTATACGTTATGCGTTATACGTTATACGTTATACGTTATACGTTATACGTTATACGTTATACGTTATACGTTATACGTTATACGTTATACGTTATACGTTGTACGTTATACGTTATACGTTATACGTTGTACGTTATACGTTATACGTTATACGTTATACGTTGTACGTTATACGTTATACGTTATACGTTATACGTCATAGGTTATACGTTATACGTTATGCGTTATACGTTATACGTTATACGTTATACGATATACGTTATACGTTATGCGTTATGCGTTCTTCGTTACACGTTATACGTTATTCGGTATGCGTTATACGTTATACGTTATACGTTATACAGTATACGTTATACGTTATACGTTATACGTTATACGTTATACGTTATACGTTATACGTTATACGTTATACGTTATACGTTATACGTTATACTTTATACGCTATACGTTACATGTTATGCGTTATACATTATACGTTATACGTTATACGTTATACGTTATACGTTATACGTTATACGTTATACGTTATACGTTATACGTTATACGCTATACGTTACATGTTATACGTTATACATCATATGTTATACGTTATACGTTATACGTTATACGTTATACGTTATACGTTATACGTTATACGTTATACGTTATACGTTATACGTTATACGTTATACGTTATACGTTATACGTTATACGTTATACGTTATACGTTATACGTTATACGTTATGCGTTATACGTTCTACGATATTCGTTATACGTTATACGTTATTAGTTATACGGTATACGTTATACGTTATACGTCATAGGTTATACGTTATACGTTATGCGTTATACGTTATACATTATACGTTATATGATATACGTTATACGTTATGCGTTATGCGTTCTTCGTTACACGTTATACGTTATTCGGTATGCGTTATACGTTATACGTTATACGTTATACGTTATACGTTATACGATATACGTTATACGTTATACGTTATACGATATACGTTATACGTTATACGTTATACGTTATACGTTATACTTTGTACGTTATACGTTATACGTTATACGTTATACGTTATACGTTATACGTTATGCGTTATACGTTATACGTTATACGTTCTACGATATTCGTTATACGTTATACGTTATTAGTTATACGTTATACGTTATACGTTATACGTCATAGGGTATACGTTATACGTTATGCGTTATATGTTATACATTATACGTTATACGATATACGTTATACGTTATGCGTTATGCGTTCTTCGTTACACGTTATACGTTATTCGGTATGCGTTATACGTTATACGTTATACGTTATACGTTGTACGTTATACGTTATACGTTATACGTTATACGTTATACGTTATACGTTATACGTCATAAGTTATACGTTATACGTTATACGTTATACGTTATACGTTATACGTTATACGTTATACGTTATACGTTATGCGTTATACGTTCTACGATATTCGTTATACGTTATACGTTATTAGTTATACGTTATACGTTATACGTTATACGTCATAGGGTATACGTTATACGTTATGCGTTATATGTTATACATTATACGTTATACGATATACGTTATACGTTATGCGTTATGCGTTCTTCGTTACACGTTATACGTTATTCGGTATGCGTTATACGTTATACGTTATACGTCATACGTTATACGTTATGCGTTATACGTTATACGTTATACGATATACGTTATACGTTATACGTTATACGTTATACGTTATACGTTATACGTTGTACGTTATACGTTAAGCGTTATACGTTATACGTTAAACGTTATACGTTATACGTTACACGTTATACGTTATACATTATACGTTATACGTTATACGTTATACGTTATACGTTATACGTTATACGTTATACGTTATACGTTGTACGTTATACGTTATACGTTATACGTTATACGTTATACGTTATACGTTATACGTTATACGTTATACGTTATACGTTATACGTTATACGTTATACGTCATAGGTTATACGTTATACGTTATGCGTTATACGTTATACATTATACGTTATACGATATACGCTATACGTTATGCGTTATGCGTTCTTCGTTACACGTTATACGTTATTAGGTATGCGTTATACGTTATACGTTATACGTTATACGGTATACGTTATACGTTATACGTTATACGTTATACGTTATACGATATACGTTATACGTTATACGTTATACGTTATACGTTATACGTTGTACGTTATACGTTATACGTTATACGTTTTACGTTAAACGTTATACGTTATACGTTATACGTTATACGTTATACGTTATACGTTATACGTTATACGTTATACGTTATACGTTATACGTTACACGTTATACGCTATACGTTACATGTTGTACGTTATACGTTATACGCTATACGTTACATGTTATACGTTATACGTAGTATGTAATGCGTCATACGTTTTACGTTATACGTTATACGGTATACGTTATACGTTGTACGTTACATGTTATACGTTATACGTTATACGTTATACGGTATACGTTATACGTTGTACGTTACATGTTATACGTTATACGTTATACGTTATACGATATACGTTATACGTTATACGTTATACGTTATACGTTATACGTTATACGTTATATGTTATACGCTATACGTTACATGTTATACGTTATACATCATATGTTATACGTTATACGTTATACGTTATACGTTATACGTTATACGTTATACGTTATACGTTATACGTCATAGGTTATACGTTATACGATATACGTTATACGTTATACGTTATACGTTATACGTTATACGTTATACGTTATACGTTATACCTTATACATTATACGTTATACGTTATACGTTATACGTTATACGTTATACGTTATACGTCATAGGTTATACGTTATACGTTATGCGGTATACGTTATACATTATACGTTATACGATATACGTTATACGTTATGCGTTATGCGTTATGCGTTCTTCGTTACACGTTATACGTTATTGGGTATGCGTTATACGTTATACGTTATGCGTTATACGTTATACGTTATACGTTATACGTTATACGTTATACGTTATACGTTATACGTTATACGTTATACGTTATACGTTATGCGTTATACGTTGTACGATATTCGTTATACGTTGTACGTTATACGTTATACGTTATACGTTATACGTTACATGTTATACGTTATACGTAGTATGTAATGCGTCATACGTTTTACGTTATACGTTATACGGTATACGTTATACGTTGTACGTTACATGTTATACGTTATACGTTATACGTTATACGATATACGTTATACGTTATACGTTATACGTTATACGTTATACGTTATACGCTATACGTTACATGTTATACGTTATACGTAGTATGTAATGCGTCATACGTTTTACGTTATACGTTATACGGTATACGTTATACGTTGTACGTTACATGTTATACGTTATGCGTTATACGTTATACGATATACGTTATACGTTATACGTTATACGTTATACGTTATACGTTATACGTTATACGTTATACGTTATACGTTATACGTTATACGTTATACGTTGTACGTTATACGTTATACGTTATACGTTGTACGTTATACGTTATACGTTATACGTTATACGTTATACGTTATACGTTATACGTTATACGTCATAGGTTATACGTTATACGTTATGCGTTATACGTTATACGTTATACGTTATACGATATACGTTATACGTTATACGTTACACGTTATACGTTATGCGTTATACGTTATACGTTATACGTTATACGTTATACGTTATACGTTATACGTTATACGTTATACGTTATACGTTATACGTTATACGTTGTACGTTATACGTTATACGTTATACGTTGTACGTTATACGTTATACGTTATACGTTATACGTTATACGTTATACGTTATACGTTATACGTTATACGTCATAGGTTATACGTTATACGTTATGCGTTATACGTTATACGTTATACGTTATACGATATACGTTATACGTTATGCGTTATGCGTTCTTCGTTACACGTTATACGTTATTCGGTATGCGTTATACGTTATACGTTAAACGTTATACGTTATACGTTACACGTTATACGTTATACATTATACGTTATACGTTATACGTTATACGTTATACGTTATACGTTATACGTTATACGTTATACGTTGTACGTTATACGTTATACGTTATACGTTATACGTTATACGATATACGTTATACGTTATACGTTATACGTTATACGTTATACGTTATACGTTGTACGTTATACGTTAAGCGTTATACGTTATACGTTAAACGTTATACGTTATACGTTACACGTTATACGTTATACATTATACGTTATACGTTATACGTTATACGTTATACGTTATACGTTATACGTTATACGTTATACGTTATACGTTATACGTTATACGTTATACGTTATACGTTATACGTTATACGTCATAGGTTATACGTTATACGTTATGCGTTATGCGTTCTTCGTTACACGTTATACGTTATTCGGTATGCGTTATACGTTATACGTTATACGTCATACGTTATACGTTATGCGTTATACGTTATACGTTATACGATATACGTTATACGTTATACGTTATACGTTATACGTTATACGTTATACGTTGTACGTTATACGTTAAGCGTTATACGTTATACGTTAAACGTTATACGTTATACGTTACACGTTATACGTTATACATTATACGTTATACGTTATACGTTATACGTTATACGTTATACGTTATACGTTATACGTTATACGTTGTACGTTATACGTTATACGTTATACGTTATACGTTATACGTTATACGTTATACGTTATACGTTATACGTTATACGTTATACGTTATACGTTATACGTCATAGGTTATACGTTATACGTTATGCGTTATACGTTATACATTATACGTTATACGATATACGCTATACGTTATGCGTTATGCGTTCTTCGTTACACGTTATACGTTATTAGGTATGCGTTATACGTTGTACGTTATACGTTATACGGTATACGTTATACGTTATACGTTATACGTTATACGTTATACGATATACGTTATACGTTATACGTTATACGTTATACGTTATACGTTGTACGTTATACGTTATACGTTATACGTTTTACGTTAAACGTTATACGTTATACGTTATACGTTATACGTTATACGTTGTACGTTATACGTTATACGTTATACGTTATACGTTATACGTTACACGTTATACGCTATACGTTACATGTTGTACGTTATACGTTATACGCTATACGTTACATGTTATACGTTATACGTAGTATGTAATGCGTCATACGTTTTACGTTATACGTTATACGGTATACGTTATACGTTGTACGTTACATGTTATACGTTATACGTTATACGTTATACGGTATACGTTATACGTTGTACGTTACATGTTATACGTTATACGTTATACGTTATACGATATACGTTATACGTTATACGTTATACGTTATACGTTATACGTTATACGTTATATGTTATACGCTATACGTTACATGTTATACGTTATACATCATATGTTATACGTTATACGTTATACGTTATACGTTATACGTTATACGTTATACGTTATACGTTATACGTCATAGGTTATACGTTATACGATATACGTTATACGTTATACGTTATACGTTATACGTTATACGTTATACGTTATACGTTATACCTTATACATTATACGTTATACGTTATACGTTATACGTTATACGTTATACGTTATACGTCATAGGTTATACGTTATACGTTATGCGGTATACGTTATACATTATACGTTATACGATATACGTTATACGTTATGCGTTATGCGTTATGCGTTCTTCGTTACACGTTATACGTTATTGGGTATGCGTTATACGTTATACGTTATGCGTTATACGTTATACGTTATACGTTATACGTTATACGTTATACGTTATACGTTATACGTTATACGTTATACGTTATACGTTATACGTTATGCGTTATACGTTGTACGATATTCGTTATACGTTGTACGTTATACGTTATACGTTATACGTTATACGTTACATGTTATACGTTATACGTAGTATGTAATGCGTCATACGTTTTACGTTATACGTTATACGGTATACGTTATACGTTGTACGTTACATGTTATACGTTATACGTTATACGTTATACGATATACGTTATACGTTATACGTTATACGTTATACGTTATACGTTATACGCTATACGTTACATGTTATACGTTATACGTAGTATGTAATGCGTCATACGTTTTACGTTATACGTTATACGGTATACGTTATACGTTGTACGTTACATGTTATACGTTATGCGTTATACGTTATACGATATACGTTATACGTTATACGTTATACGTTATACGTTATACGTTATACGTTATACGTTATACGTTATACGTTATACGTTATACGTTATACGTTGTACGTTATACGTTATACGTTATACGTTGTACGTTATACGTTATACGTTATACGTTATACGTTATACGTTATACGTTATACGTTATACGTCATAGGTTATACGTTATACGTTATGCGTTATACGTTATACGTTATACGTTATACGATATACGTTATACGTTATACGTTACACGTTATACGTTATGCGTTATACGTTATACGTTATACGTTATACGTTATACGTTATACGTTATACGTTATACGTTATACGTTATACGTTATACGTTATACGTTGTACGTTATACGTTATACGTTATACGTTGTACGTTATACGTTATACGTTATACGTTATACGTTATACGTTATACGTTATACGTTATACGTTATACGTTATACGTCATAGGTTATACGTTATACGTTATGCGTTATACGTTATACGTTATACGTTATACGATATACGTTATACGTTATGCGTTATGCGTTCTTCGTTACACGTTATACGTTATTCGGTATGCGTTATACGTTATACGTTATACGTTATACAGTATACGTTATACGTTATACGTTATACGTTATACGTTATACGTTATACGTTATACGTTATACGTTATACGTTATACGTTATACGTTATACTTTATACGCTATACGTTACATGTTATGCGTTATACATTATACGTTATACGTTATACGTTATACGTTATACGTTATACGTTATACGTTATACGTTATACGTTATACGTTATACGTTGTACGTTATACGTTATACGTTATACGTTGTACGTTATACGTTATACGTTATACGTTATACGTTATACGTTATATGTTATACGTTATACGTCATAGGTTATACGTTATACGTTATGCGTTATACGTTATACGTTATACGTTATACGATATACGTTATACGTTATGCGTTATGCGTTCTTCGTTACACGTTATACGTTATTCGGTATGCGTTATACGTTATACGTTATACGTTATACGGTATACGTTATACGTTATACGTTATACGTTATACGTTATACGATATACGTTATACGTTATACGTTATACGTTATAGGTTATACGTTGTACGTTATACGTTATACGTTATACGTTAAACGTTAAACGTTATACGTTATACGTTATACGTTATACGTTATACGTTATACGTTATACGTTATACGTTATACGTTATACGTTATACGTTATACGTTATACGTTATACGTTATACGTTATACGCTATACGTTACATGTTATACGTTATACGTAGTATGTAATGCGTCATACGTTTTACGTTATACGTTATACGTTATACGGTATGCGTTATACGTTGTACGTTACATGTTATACGTTATACGTTATACGTTATACGATATACGTTATACGTTATACGTTATACGTTATACGTTATACGTTATACGTTATACGCTATACGTTACATGTTATACGTTATACATCATATGTTATACGTTATACGTTATACGTTATACGTTATACGTTATACGTTATACGTTATACGTTATACGTTATACGTTATACGTTATGCGGTATACGTTATACATTATACGTTATACGATATACGTTATACGTTATGCGTTATGCGTTATGCGTTCTTCGTTACACGTTATACGTTATTGGGTATGCGTTATACGTTATACGTTATGCGTTATACGTTATACGTTATACGTTATACGTTATACGTTATACGTTATACGTTATACGTTATACGTTATACGTTATACGTTATACGTTATACGTTATGCGTTATACGTTGTACGATATTCGTTATACGTTGTACGTTATACGTTATACGTTATACGTTATACGTTACATGTTATACGTTATACGTAGTATGTAATGCGTCATACGTTTTACGTTATACGTTATACGGTATACGTTATACGTTGTACGTTACATGTTATACGTTATACGTTATACGTTATACGATATACGTTATACGTTATACGTTATACGTTATACGTTATACGTTATACGCTATACGTTACATGTTATACGTTATACGTAGTATGTAATGCGTCATACGTTTTACGTTATACGTTATACGGTATACGTTATACGTTGTACGTTACATGTTATACGTTATACGTTATACGTTATACGATATACGTTATACGTTATACGTTATACGTTATACGTTATACGTTATACGTTATACGTTATACGTTATACGTTATACGTTGTACGTTATACGTTATACGTTATACGTTGTACGTTATACGTTATACGTTATACGTTATACGTTATACGTTATACGTTATACGTTATACGTCATAGGTTATACGTTATACGTTATGCGTTATACGTTATACGTTATACGTTATACGATATACGTTATACGTTATACGTTACACGTTATACGTTATGCGTTATACGTTATACGTTATACGTTATACGTTATACGTTATACGTTATACGTTATACGTTATACGTTATACGTTATACGTTATACGTTATACGTTATACGTTATACGTTATACTTTATACGCTATACGTTACATGTTATGCGTTATACATTATACGTTAAACGTTATACGTTATACGTTATACGTTATACGTTATACGTTATACGTTATACGTTATACGTTATACGTTATACGTTATACGTTGTACGTTATACGTTATACGTTATACGTTGTACGTTATACGTTATACGTTATACGTTATACGTTATACGTTATACGTTATACGTTATACGTCATAGGTTATACGTTATACGTTATGCGTTATACGTTATACGTTATACGTTATACGATATACGTTATACGTTATGCGTTATGCGTTCTTCGTTACACGTTATACGTTATTCGGTATGCGTTATACGTTATACGTTATACGTTATACGGTATACGTTATACGTTATACGTTATACGTTATACGTTATACGTTATACGTTATACGTTATACGTTATACGTTATACGTTATACTTTATACGCTATACGTTACATGTTATGCGTTATACATTATACGTTATACGTTATACGTTATACGTTATACGTTATACGTTATACGTTATACGTTATACGTTATACGTTATACGTTATACGTTGTACGTTATACGTTATACGTTATACGTTGTACGTTATACGTTATACGTTATACGTTATACGTTATACGTTATACGTTATACGTTATACGTCATAGGTTATACGTTATACGTTATGCGTTATACGTTATACGTTATACGTTATACGATATACGTTATACGTTATGCGTTATGCGTTCTTCGTTACACGTTATACGTTATTCGGTATGCGTTATACGTTATACGTTATACGTTATACGGTATACGTTATACGTTATACGTTATACGTTATACGTTATACGATATACGTTATACGTTATACGTTATACGTTATAGGTTATACGTTGTACGTTATACGTTATACGTTATACGTTAAACGTTAAACGTTATACGTTATACGTTATACGTTATACGTTATACGTTATACGTTATGCGTTATACGTTATACGTTACACGTTATACGTTATACGTTATACGTTATACGTTATACGCTATACGTTACATGTTATACGTTATACGTAGTATGTAATGCGTCATACGTTTTACGTTATACGTTATACGTTATACGGTATACGTTATACGTTGTACGTTACATGTTATACGTTATACGTTATACGTTATACGATATACGTTATACGTTATACGTTATACGTTATACGTTATACGTTATACGTTATACGCTATACGTTACATGTTATACGTTATACATCATATGTTATACGTTATACGTTATACGTTATACGTTATACGTTATACGTTATACGTTATTCGTTATACGTTATACGTTATACGTTATACGTTATACGTTATACGTTATACGTTATACGTTATACGTTATACGTTATACGTCATGCGTTATACGTTCTACGATATTCGTTATACGTTATACGTTATTAGTTATACGTTATACGTTATACGTTATACGTCATAGGTTATACGTTATACGTTATGCGTTATACGTTATACATTATACGTTATATGATATACGTTATACGTTATGCGTTATGCGTTCTTCGTTACACGTTATACGTTATTCGGTATGCGTTATACGTTATACGTTATACGTTATACGTTATGCGTTATACGTTCTACGATATTCGTTATACGTTATACGTTATACGTTATACGTTATGCGTTATACGTTCTACGATATTCGTTATACGTTATACGTTATTAGTTATACGTTATACGTTATACGTTATACGTCATAGGGTATACGTTATACGTTATACGTTATACGTTATACGTTATACGTTATACGTTATACATTGTACGTTATACGTTATACGTTATACGTTATACGTTGTACGTTATACGTTATACGTCATAAGTTATACGTTATACGTTATACGTTATACGTTATACGTTATACGTTATACGTTATACGTTATACGTTATACGTTATGCGTTATACGTTCTACGATATTCGTTATACGTTATACGTTATTAGTTATACGTTATACGTTATACGTTATACGTCATAGGGTATACGTTATACGTTATGCGTTATATGTTATACATTATACGTTATACGATATACGTTATACGATATGCGTTATGCGTTCTTCGTTACACGTTATACGTTATTCGGTATACGTTATACGTTATACGTTATACGTTATACGTTATACGTTGTACGTTATACGTTAAGCGTTATACGTTATACGTTAAACGTTATACGTTATACGTTACATGTTATACGTTATACATTATACGTTATACGTTATACGTTATACGTTATACGTTATACGTTATACGTTATACGTTATACGTTATGCGTTATACGTTGTACGGTATACGTTATACGTTGTACGTTATATGTTATACGTAATACGTTATACGTTATACGATATACGTTATACGTTATACGTTATACGTTATACGTTATACGTTAAACGTTATACGCTATACGTTACATGTTATACGTTATACGTAGTATGTAATGCGTCATACGTTTTACGTTATACTTTATAAGGTATACGTTATACGTTGTACGTTACATGTTATACGTTATACGTTATACGTTATACGATATACGTTATACGTTATACGTTATACGTTACACGTTATACGTTATGCGTTATACGTTATACGTTATACGTTATACGTTATACGTTATACGTTATACGTTATACGTTATACGTTATACGTTATACGTTATACGTTATACGTTATACGTTATACGTTATACGTTATACGTTATACGTTATACGTTATACGTTATACGTTATACGTTATACGCTATACGTTACATGTTATGCCTTATACATTATACGTTATACGTTATACGTTATACGTTATACGTTATACGTTATACGTTATACGTTATACGTTATACGTTATACGTTGTACGTTATACGTTATACGTTATACGTTGTACGTTATACGTTATACGTTATACGTTATACGTTATACGTTATACGTTATACGTTATACGTCATAGGTTATACGTTATACGTTATGCGTTATACGTTATACATTATACGTTATACGATATACGTTATACGTTATGCGTTATGCGTTCTTCGTTACACGTTATACGTTATTCGGTATGCGTTATACGTTATACGTTATACGTTATACGGTATACGTTATACGTTATACGTTATACGTTATACGTTATACGATATACGTTATACGTTATACGTTACATGTTATACGTTATACGTAGTATGTAATGCGTCATACGTTTTACGTTATACGTTATACGGTATACGTTATACGTTGTACGTTACATGTTATACGTTATACGTTATACGTTATACGTTATACGATATACGTTATACGTTATACGTTATACGTTATACGTTATACGTTATACGTTATACGTTATACGTTATACGTTATACGTTATACGTTATACGTTATACGCTATACGTTACATGTTATGCTTTATACATTATACGTTATACGTTATACGTTATACGTTATACGTTATACGTTATACGTTATACGTTATACGTTATACGTTATACGTTATACGTTATACGTTATACGCTATACGTTACATGTTATACGTTATACATTATACGTTATACGCTATACGTTATACGTTATACGTTATACGTTATACGTTATACGTTATGCGTTATACGTTATACGTTATACGTTATACGTTATACGTTATACGTTATACGTTATACGTTATACGTTATACGTTATACGTTATACGTTATACGTTGTACGTTACATGTTATACGTTATGCGTTATACGTTATACGATATACGTTATACGTTATACGTTATACGTTATACGTTATACGTTATACGTTATACGTTATACGTTATACGTTATACGTTATACGTTATACGTTGTACGTTATACGTTATACGTTATACGTTGTACGTTATACGTTATACGTTATACGTTATACGTTATACGTTATACGTTATACGTTATACGTCATAGGTTATACGTTATACGTTATGCGTTATACGTTATACGTTATACGTTATACGATATACGTTATACGTTATACGTTACACGTTATACGTTATGCGTTATACGTTATACGTTATACGTTATACGTTATACGTTATACGTTATACGTTATACGTTATACGTTATGCGTAATAGGTTATACGTTATACGTTATGCGTTATACGTTATACATTATACGTTATACGATATACGTTATACGTTATGCGTTATGCGTTCTTCGTTACACGTTATACGTTATTCGGTATGCGTTATACGTTATACGTTATACGTTATACGGTATACGTTATACGTTATACGTTATACGTTATACGTTATACGATATACGTTATACGTTATACGTTATACGTTATATGTTATACGTTGTACGTTATACGTTATACGCTATACGTTACATGTTATACGTTATACGTAGTATGTAATGCGTCATACGTTTTACGTTATACGTTATACGGTATACGTTATACGTTGTACGTTACATGTTATACGTTATACGTCATAGGTTATACGTTATACGTTATGCGTTATACGTTATACGTTATACGTTATACGATATACGTTATACGTTATACGTTACACGTTATACGTTATGCGTTATACGTTATACGTTATACGTTATACGTTATACGTTATACGTTATACGTTATACGTTATACGTTATACGTTATACGTTATACGTTATACGTTATACGTTATACGTTATACTTTATACGCTATACGTTACATGTTATGCGTTATACATTATACGTTAAACGTTATACGTTATACGTTATACGTTATACGTTATACGTTATACGTTATACGTTATACGTTATACGTTATACGTTATACGTTGTACGTTATACGTTATACGTTATACGTTGTACGTTATACGTTATACGTTATACGTTATACGTTATACGTTATACGTTATACGTTATACGTCATAGGTTATACGTTATACGTTATGCGTTATACGTTATACGTTATACGTTATACGATATACGTTATACGTTATGCGTTATGCGTTCTTCGTTACACGTTATACGTTATTCGGTATGCGTTATACGTTATACGTTATACGTTATACGGTATACGTTATACGTTATACGTTATACGTTATACGTTATACGTTATACGTTATACGTTATACGTTATACGTTATACGTTATACTTTATACGCTATACGTTACATGTTATGCGTTATACATTATACGTTATACGTTATACGTTATACGTTATACGTTATACGTTATACGTTATACGTTATACGTTATACGTTATACGTTATACGTTGTACGTTATACGTTATACGTTATACGTTGTACGTTATACGTTATACGTTATACGTTATACGTTATACGTTATACGTTATACGTTATACGTCATAGGTTATACGTTATACGTTATGCGTTATACGTTATACGTTATACGTTATACGATATACGTTATACGTTATGCGTTATGCGTTCTTCGTTACACGTTATACGTTATTCGGTATGCGTTATACGTTATACGTTATACGTTATACGGTATACGTTATACGTTATACGTTATACGTTATACGTTATACGATATACGTTATACGTTATACGTTATACGTTATAGGTTATACGTTGTACGTTATACGTTATACGTTATACGTTAAACGTTAAACGTTATACGTTATACGTTATACGTTATACGTTATACGTTATACGTTATGCGTTATACGTTATACGTTACACGTTATACGTTATACGTTATACGTTATACGTTATACGCTATACGTTACATGTTATACGTTATACGTAGTATGTAATGCGTCATACGTTTTACGTTATACGTTATACGTTATACGGTATACGTTATACGTTGTACGTTACATGTTATACGTTATACGTTATACGTTATACGATATACGTTATACGTTATACGTTATACGTTATACGTTATACGTTATACGTTATACGCTATACGTTACATGTTATACGTTATACATCATATGTTATACGTTATACGTTATACGTTATACGTTATACGTTATACGTTATACGTTATTCGTTATACGTTATACGTTATACGTTATACGTTATACGTTATACGTTATACGTTATACGTTATACGTTATACGTTATACGTCATGCGTTATACGTTCTACGATATTCGTTATACGTTATACGTTATTAGTTATACGTTATACGTTATACGTTATACGTCATAGGTTATACGTTATACGTTATGCGTTATACGTTATACATTATACGTTATATGATATACGTTATACGTTATGCGTTATGCGTTCTTCGTTACACGTTATACGTTATTCGGTATGCGTTATACGTTATACGTTATACGTTATACGTTATGCGTTATACGTTCTACGATATTCGTTATACGTTATACGTTATACGTTATACGTTATGCGTTATACGTTCTACGATATTCGTTATACGTTATACGTTATTAGTTATACGTTATACGTTATACGTTATACGTCATAGGGTATACGTTATACGTTATACGTTATACGTTATACGTTATACGTTATACGTTATACATTGTACGTTATACGTTATACGTTATACGTTATACGTTGTACGTTATACGTTATACGTCATAAGTTATACGTTATACGTTATACGTTATACGTTATACGTTATACGTTATACGTTATACGTTATACGTTATACGTTATGCGTTATACGTTCTACGATATTCGTTATACGTTATACGTTATTAGTTATACGTTATACGTTATACGTTATACGTCATAGGGTATACGTTATACGTTATGCGTTATATGTTATACATTATACGTTATACGATATACGTTATACGATATGCGTTATGCGTTCTTCGTTACACGTTATACGTTATTCGGTATACGTTATACGTTATACGTTATACGTTATACGTTATACGTTGTACGTTATACGTTAAGCGTTATACGTTATACGTTAAACGTTATACGTTATACGTTACATGTTATACGTTATACATTATACGTTATACGTTATACGTTATACGTTATACGTTATACGTTATACGTTATACGTTATACGTTATGCGTTATACGTTGTACGGTATACGTTATACGTTGTACGTTATATGTTATACGTAATACGTTATACGTTATACGATATACGTTATACGTTATACGTTATACGTTATACGTTATACGTTAAACGTTATACGCTATACGTTACATGTTATACGTTATACGTAGTATGTAATGCGTCATACGTTTTACGTTATACTTTATAAGGTATACGTTATACGTTGTACGTTACATGTTATACGTTATACGTTATACGTTATACGATATACGTTATACGTTATACGTTATACGTTACACGTTATACGTTATGCGTTATACGTTATACGTTATACGTTATACGTTATACGTTATACGTTATACGTTATACGTTATACGTTATACGTTATACGTTATACGTTATACGTTATACGTTATACGTTATACGTTATACGTTATACGTTATACGTTATACGTTATACGTTATACGTTATACGCTATACGTTACATGTTATGCCTTATACATTATACGTTATACGTTATACGTTATACGTTATACGTTATACGTTATACGTTATACGTTATACGTTATACGTTATACGTTGTACGTTATACGTTATACGTTATACGTTGTACGTTATACGTTATACGTTATACGTTATACGTTATACGTTATACGTTATACGTTATACGTCATAGGTTATACGTTATACGTTATGCGTTATACGTTATACATTATACGTTATACGATATACGTTATACGTTATGCGTTATGCGTTCTTCGTTACACGTTATACGTT
Organism: Ptiloglossa arizonensis; assembly: GCF_051014685.1. NCBI lineage: Eukaryota > Metazoa > Arthropoda > Insecta > Hymenoptera > Colletidae > Ptiloglossa > Ptiloglossa arizonensis. The sequence goes on from NW_027479528.1 coordinate 41,726, forward strand.
ATTCGGTATGCGTTATACGTTATACGTTATACGTTATACGGTATACGTTATACGTTATACGTTATACGTTATACGTTATACGATATACGTTATACGTTATACGTTACATGTTATACGTTATACGTAGTATGTAATGCGTCATACGTTTTACGTTATACGTTATACGGTATACGTTATACGTTGTACGTTACATGTTATACGTTATACGTTATACGTTATACGTTATACGATATACGTTATACGTTATACGTTATACGTTATACGTTATACGTTATACGTTATACGTTATACGTTATACGTTATACGTTATACGTTATACGTTATACGCTATACGTTACATGTTATGCTTTATACATTATACGTTATACGTTATACGTTATACGTTATACGTTATACGTTATACGTTATACGTTATACGTTATACGTTATACGTTATACGTTATACGTTATACGCTATACGTTACATGTTATACGTTATACATTATACGTTATACGCTATACGTTATACGTTATACGTTATACGTTATACGTTATACGTTATGCGTTATACGTTATACGTTATACGTTATACGTTATACGTTATACGTTATACGTTATACGTTATACGTTATACGTTATACGTTATACGTTATACGTTGTACGTTACATGTTATACGTTATGCGTTATACGTTATACGATATACGTTATACGTTATACGTTATACGTTATACGTTATACGTTATACGTTATACGTTATACGTTATACGTTATACGTTATACGTTATACGTTGTACGTTATACGTTATACGTTATACGTTGTACGTTATACGTTATACGTTATACGTTATACGTTATACGTTATACGTTATACGTTATACGTCATAGGTTATACGTTATACGTTATGCGTTATACGTTATACGTTATACGTTATACGATATACGTTATACGTTATACGTTACACGTTATACGTTATGCGTTATACGTTATACGTTATACGTTATACGTTATACGTTATACGTTATACGTTATACGTTATACGTTATGCGTAATAGGTTATACGTTATACGTTATGCGTTATACGTTATACATTATACGTTATACGATATACGTTATACGTTATGCGTTATGCGTTCTTCGTTACACGTTATACGTTATTCGGTATGCGTTATACGTTATACGTTATACGTTATACGGTATACGTTATACGTTATACGTTATACGTTATACGTTATACGATATACGTTATACGTTATACGTTATACGTTATATGTTATACGTTGTACGTTATACGTTATACGCTATACGTTACATGTTATACGTTATACGTAGTATGTAATGCGTCATACGTTTTACGTTATACGTTATACGGTATACGTTATACGTTGTACGTTACATGTTATACGTTATACGTTATACGTTATACGGTATACGTTATACGTTGTACGTTACATGTTATACGTTATACGTTATACGTTATACGATATACGTTATACGTTATACGTTATACGTTATACGTTATACGTTATACGTTATACGTTATACGCTATACGTTACATGTTATACGTTATACATCATATGTTATACGTTATACGTTATACGTTATACGTTATACGTTATACGTTATACGTTATACGTTATACGTTATACGTTATACGTTATACGTTATACGTTATACGTTATACGTTATACGTTATACGTTATGCGTTATACGTTCTACGATATTCGTTATACGTTATACGTTATTAGTTATACGGTATACGTTATACGTTATACGTCATAGGTTATACGTTATACGTTATGCGTTATACGTTATACATTATACGTTATATGATATACGTTATACGTTATGCGTTATGCGTTCTTCGTTACACGTTATACGTTATTCGGTATGCGTTATACGTTATACGTTATACGTTATACGTTATACGTTATACGATATACGTTATACGTTATACGTTATACGATATACGTTATACGTTATACGTTATACGTTATACGTTATACGTTATACTTTGTACGTTATACGTTATACGTTATACGTTATACGTTATACGTTATACGTTATGCGTTATACGTTATACGTTATACGTTCTACGATATTCGTTATACGTTATACGTTATTAGTTATACGTTATACGTTATACGTTATACGTCATAGGGTATACGTTATACGTTATGCGTTATATGTTATACATTATACGTTATACGATATACGTTATACGTTATGCGTTATGCGTTCTTCGTTACACGTTATACGTTATTCGGTATGCGTTATACGTTATACGTTATACGTTATACGTTGTACGTTATACGTTATACGTTATACGTTATACGTTATACGTTATACGTTATACGTTATACGTCATAAGTTATACGTTATACGTTATACGTTATACGTTATACGTTATACGTTATACGTTATACGTTATACGTTATGCGTTATACGTTCTACGATATTCGTTATACGTTATACGTTATTAGTTATACGTTATACGTTATACGTTATACGTCATAGGGTATACGTTATACGTTATGCGTTATATGTTATACATTATACGTTATACGATATACGTTATTACTTTATGCGTTATGCGTTCTTCGTTACACGTTATACGTTATTCGGTATGCGTTATACGTTATACGTTATACGTCATACGTTATACGTTATGCGTTATACGTTATACGTTATACGATATACGTTATACGTTATACGTTATACGTTATACGTTATACGTTATACGTTATACGTTGTACGTTATACGTTAAGCGTTATACGTTATACGTTAAACGTTATACGTTATACGTTACACGTTATACGTTATACATTATACGTTATACGTTATACGTTATACGTTATACGTTATACGTTATACGTTATACGTTATACGTTGTACGTTATACGTTATACGTTATACGTTATACGTTATACGTTATACGTTATACGTTATACGTTATACGTTATACGTTATACGTTATACGTTATACGTTATACGTCATAGGTTATACGTTATACGTTATGCGTTATACGTTATACATTATACGTTATACGATATACGCTATACGTTATGCGTTATGCGTTCTTCGTTACACGTTATACGTTATTCGGTATGCGTTATACGTTATACGTTATACGTTATACGGTATACGTTATACGTTATACGTTATACGTTATACGTTATACGATATACGTTATACGTTATACGTTATACGTTATACGTTATACGTTGTACGTTATACGTTATACGTTATACGTTTTACGTTAAACGTTATACGTTATACGTTATACGTTATACGTTATACGTTATACGTTATACGTTATACGTTATACGTTATACGTTATACGTTATACGTTACACGTTATACGCTATACGTTACATGTTGTACGTTATACGTTATACGCTATACGTTACATGTTATACGTTATACGTAGTATGTAATGCGTCATACGTTTTACGTTATACGTTATACGGTATACGTTATACGTTGTACGTTACATGTTATACGTTATACGTTATACGTTATACGGTATACGTTATACGTTGTACGTTACATGTTATACGTTATACGTTATACGTTATACGATATACGTTATACGTTATACGTTATACGTTATACGTTATACGTTATACGTTATATGTTATACGCTATACGTTACATGTTATACGTTATACATCATATGTTATACGTTATACGTTATACGTTATACGTTATACGTTATACGTTATACGTTATACGTTATACGTCATAGGTTATACGTTATACGATATACGTTATACGTTATACGTTATACGTTATACGTTATACGTTATACGTTATACGTTATACGTTATACATTATACGTTATACGTTATACGTTATACGTTATACGTTATACGTTATACGTCATAGGTTATACGTTATACGTTATGCGGTATACGTTATACATTATACGTTATACGATATAAGTTATACGTTATGCGTTATGCGTTATGCGTTCTTCGTTACACGTTATACGTTATTGGGTATGCGTTATACGTTATACGTTATGCGTTATACGTTATACGTTATACGTTATACGTTATACGTTATACGTTATACGTTATACGTTATACGTTATACGTTATACGTTATACGTTATGCGTTATACGTTGTACGATATTCGTTATACGTTATACGTTATTAATTATACGTTATACGGTATACGTTATACGTTGTACGTTACATGTTATACGTTATACGTTATACGTTATACGATATACGTTATACGTCATAGGTTATACGTTATACGTTATACGTTATACGTTATACATTATGCGTTATACGTTTTACGTTATTCGTTATACGTTATACGTTATACGTCATACGTTATACGTTATACGTTATACGTTATACGTTATACGTTATACGTTATACGTTATACGTTATACGTTATACGTTATACGTTATACGTTATACGTTATACATTATACGTTACACGTTATACGTTATACGTTGTACGTTATACGTTATGAGTTGTACGTTATACGTTATACGTTATACGTTATACGTTATACGTTATTCGGTATGCGTTATACGTTATACGTTATACGTTATACGTTATACGTTATACGATATACGTTATACGTTATACGTTATACGATATACGTTATACGTTATACGTTATAGGTTATACGTTAAACGTTATACGTTGTACGTTATACGTTATACGTTATACGTTATACGTTATACGTTATACGTTATACGTTATACGTTATACGTTATACGTTATACGTTATACGTTATACGTTATACGCTATACGTTACATGTTATACGTTATACGTAGTATGTAATGCGTCATACGTTTTACGTTATATGTTATACGTTATACGTCATAGGTTATACGTTATACGATATACGTTATACGTTATACGTTATACGTTATACGTTATACGTTATACGTTATACGTTATACGTTATACGTTATACATTATACGTTATACGTTATACGTTATACGTTATACGATATACGTTATTCGGTATGCGTTATACGTTATACGTTATACGTTATACGTTATACGTTATACGATATACGTTATACGTTATACGTTATACGATATACGTTATACGTTATACGTTATAGGTTATACGTTAAACGTTATACGTTGTACGTTATACGTTATACGTTATACGTTATACGTTATACGTTATACGTTATACGTTATACGTTATACGTTATACGTTATACGTTATACGTTATACGTTATACGTTATACGTTATACGCTATACGTTACATGTTATACGTTATACGTAGTATGTAATGCGTCATACGTTTTACGTTATACGTTATACGTTATACGTCATAGGTTATACGTTATACGATATACGTTATACGTTATACGTTATACGTTATACGTTATACGTTATACGTTATACGTTATACATTATACGTTATACGTTATACGTTATACGTTATACGTTATACGTCATAGGTTATACGTTATACGTTATGCGGTATACGTTATACATTATACGTTATACGATATACCTTATACGTTATACGTTATACGTTATACGTTATACGTTATACATTATGCGTTATACGTTTTACGTTATTCGTTATACGTTATACGTTATACGTTATACGTTATACGTTATACGTTATACGTTATACGTTATACGTTATACGTTATACGTTATACGTTATACGTTATACGTTATACGTTATACGTTATACGTTATACGTTATACGTTATACGTTATACGTTATACGTTATACGTTATACGATATACGTTATACGTTATACGTTATAGGTTATACGTTAAACGTTATACGTTATACGTTATACGTTATACGTTATACGTTATACGTTATACGTTATACGTTATACGTTATACGTTATACGTTATACGTTATACGCTATACGTTACATGTTATACGTTATACGTAGTATGTAATGCGTCATACGTTTTACGTTATACGTTATACGGTATACGTTATACGTTGTACGTTACATGTTATACGTTATACGTTATACGTTATACGGTATACGTTATGCGTTGTACGTTACATGTTATACGTTATACGTTATACGTTATACGATATACGTTATACGTTATACGTTATACGTTATACGTTATACGTTTTACGTTATACGTTATACGCTATACGTTACATGATATACGTTATACATTATACGTTATACGTTATACGTTATACGTTATACGTTATACGTTATACGTTATACGTTATACGTTATACGTTATACGTCATAGGTTATACGTTATACGATATACGTTATACGTTATACGTTATACGTTATACGTTATACGTTATACGTTATACGTTATACGTTATACATTATACGTTATACGTTATACGTTATACGTTATACGTTATACGTCATAGGTTATACGTTATACGTTATGCGGTATACGTTATACATTATACGTTATACGATATACCTTATACGTTATGCGTTCTTCGTTACACGTTATGCGTTATTCGGTATGCGTTATACGTTATACGTTATACGTTATACGTTATACGTTATACGTTATACGTTATACGTTATACGTTATACGTTATACGTTATACGTTATACGTTATACGTTATACGTTATACGTTATACGTTATACGTTATACGTTATACGTTATACGTTATACGTTATACGTTATACGTTATACGTTATACGTTATACGTTATACGTTATACGTTACACGTTATACGTCATAGGTTATACGTTATACGTTATGCGGTATACGTTATACATTATACGTTATACGATATACCTTATACGTTATGCGTTATGCGTTCTTCGTTACACGTTATGCGTTATTCGGTATGCGTTATACGTTATACGTTATACGTTATACGTTATACGTTATACGTTATACGTTATACGTTATACGTTATACGTTATACGTTATACGTTATACGTTATACGTTATACGTTATACGTTATACGTTATACGTTATACGTTATACGTTATACGTTATACGTTATACGTTATACGTTATACGTTATACGTTATACGTTATACGTTATACGTTATACGTTATACGTTATACGTTATACGTTACACGTTATACGTTATACGTTATACGTTATACGTTATACGTTATACGTTATACGTTATACGTTATACATTGTACGTTATACGTTATACGTTATACGTTATACGTTATACGTCATAGATTATACGTTATGCGTTATGCGGTATACGTTATACATTATACGTTATACGATAAACGTTATACGTTATGCGTTATGCGTTCTTCGTTACACGTTATACGTTATTCGGTATGCGTTATACGTTATACGTTATACGTTATACGTTATACGTTATACGTTATACGTTATACGTTATACGTTATACGTTATACGTTATACATTATACGTTATACGTTATACGTTATACGTTATACGTTATACGTTATACGTTATACGTTACACGTTACACGTTATACCTCATAGGTTATACGTTATACGTTATACGTTATACGTTATACGTTATACGTTATACATTATACGTCATAGGTTATACGTTATACGTTATACGTTATGCGTTATACGTTATGCGTTATATGTTATACGTTATACGTTATGCGTTATACGTTGTACGATATTCGTTATACGTTATACGTTATTAGTTATACGTTATACGGTATACGTTATACGTTGTACGTTACATGTTATAAGTTATACGTTATACGTTATACGATATACGTTATACGTTAAACGTTATACGTTATACGTTATACGTTATATGTTATACGTTATACATTATACGTTATACGTTATACGTTATACGTTATACGTTATACGTTATACGTTATACGTTACACGTTACACGTTATACCTCATAGGTTATACGTTATACGTTATACGTTACACGTTATACGTTATACGTTATACGTTATACGTTATACGTTATACGTTACACGTTATACGTTATACGTTATACGTTATACGTTATACGTTACACGTTACACGTTATACCTCATAGTTTATACGTTATACGTTATACGTTATACGTTATACGTTATACGTTATACGTTATACGTCATAGGTTATACGTTATACGTTATACGTTATGCGTTATACGTTATGCGTTATACGTTATACGTTATACGTTGTACGTTATACGTTATACGTTATACGTTATACGTTATACGTTATACGTTACACGTTACACGTTATACGTTATACGTTATACGTTATACGTTATACGTTATACGTTATACGTTATACGTTATACGTTATACGTTATACATTATACGTTACACGTTATACGTTATACGTTATACGATATACGTTATACGTTATACGCTATACGTTATACGTTATACGTTATACGTTGTACGTTATACGTTATACGTTATACGTTATACGTTATACGTTATACGTTACACGTTACACGTTATACCTCATAGTTTATACGTTATACGTTATACGTTATACGTTATACGTTATACGTTATACGTTATACGTCATAGGTTATACGTTATACGTTATACGTTACGCGTTATACGTTATGCGTTATACGTTATACGTTATACGTTATGCGTTATACGTTGTACGATATTCGTTATACGTTATACGTTATTAGTTATACGTTATACGGTATACGTTATACGTTGTACGTTACATGTTATAAGTTATACGTTATACGTTATACGATATACGTTATACGTTAAACGTTATACGTTATACGTTATACGTTATATGTTATACGTTATACATTATACGTTATACGTTATACGTTATACGTTATACGTTATACGTTATACGTTATACGTTATACGTTATACGTTACACGTTATACGTTATACGTTATACGTTATACGTTATACGTTATAAGTTATACGTTATACGTTATGCGTTATACGTTGTACGATATTCGTTATACGTTATACGTTATTAGTTATACGTTATACGGTATACGTTATACGTTGTACGTTGCATGTTATAAGTTATACGTTATACGTTATACGATATACGTTATACGTTAAACGTTATACGTTATACGTTATACGTTATATGTTATACGTTATACATTATACGTTATACGTTATACGTCATACGTTATACGTTATACGTTATACGTTATACGTTATACGTTATACGTTATACGTTATATGTTATACGTTATACGTTATACGTTATACGTTATACATTACATGTTATGCGTTATACGTTATGCGTTATACGTTATACGTTATACGTTATACGTTATACGTTATACGTTATACGTTATACGTTATACCTTATACGTTATACGTTATACGTTATACGTTATACGTTATACGTTATACGTTATACATTATACGTTACACGTTATACGTTATACGTTGTACGTTATACGTTATGAGTTGTACGTTATACGTTATACGTTATACGTTATACGTTGTACGTTATACGTTATACGTTATACGTTATACGTTATACGTTATACGTTTTACGTTATACGTTATACGTTATACGTTATACGTTATACGTTATACGTTATACGTTATACGTTATACGTTATACGTTATACGTTATACGTTATACGTTATACGTTATACGTTATACGTTATACGATATACGTTATACGTTATACGTTATACGCTATACGTTATACGTTATACGTTATACTTTATACGTTATACGTTATACGTTATACGTTATACGTTATACGTTATACGTTATACGTTATACGTTACACGTTATACGTTATACGTTATACGTTATACGTTATACGTTATACGTTACGCGTTATACGTTATACGTCATAGGTTATACGTTATACGTTATGCGTTATACGTTATACATTATACGTTATACGATTTACGTTATACGTTATGCGTTATGCGTTCTTCGTTACACGTTATACGTTATTCGGTATGCGTTATACGTTATACGTTATACGTTATTCGTAATACGTTATACGTTATACGTTATACTTTGTACGTTATACGTTATACGTTATACGTTATACGTTATACGTTATACGTTATACGTTATACGTTATACGTTATACGTTATACGTTATACGTTATACGTTATACGTTATACGTTATACGTTATACGTTATACGTTATACGTTATACATTATACGTTACACGTTATACGTTATACGTTGTACGTTATACGTTATGAGTTGTACGTTATACGTTATACGTTATACGTTATACGTTGTACGTTATACGTTATACGTTATACGTTATACGTTATACGTTATACGTTTTACGTTATACGTTATACGTTATACGTTATACGTTATACGTTATACGTTATACGTTATACGTTATACGTTATACGTTATACGTTATACGTTATACGTTATACGTTATACGTTATACGTTATACGTTATACGATATACGTTATACGTTATACGTTATACGCTATACGTTATACGTTATACGTTATACGTTATACGTTATACGTTATACGTTACACGTTATACGTTATACGTTATACGTTATACGTTATACGTTATACGTTATACGTTATACGTTATACGTTATACGTTATACGATATACGTTATACGTTATACGTTTTACGTTATACGTTATACGTTATACGTTATACGTTATACGTTATACGTTATGCGTTATACGTTATACGTTATACGTTATACGTTATACGTTATACGTTATACGATATACGTTATACGTTATACGTTATACGTTATACGTTATACGTTATACGTTATACTTTATACGTTATACGTTATACGTTATACGTTATACGTTATACGTTATACGTTATACGTTATACGTTATACGTTATACGTTATACGTTATACGTTATACGTTATACGTTATACGTTATACGTTATACGTTATACGTTATACGTTATACGTTATACGATATACGTTATACGTTATACGTTATACGTTATACGTTATACGTTATACGTTATACTTTATACGTTATACGTTATACGTTATACGTTATACGTTATACGTTATACGTTATACGTTACACGTTATACCTTATACGTTATACGTTATACGTTATACGTTATACGTTACGCGTTATACGTTATACGTCATAGGTTATACGTTATACGTTATGCGTTATACGTTATACATTATACGTTATACGATTTACGTTATACGTTATGCGTTATGCGTTCTTCGTTACACGTTATGCGTTATTCGGTATGCGTTATACGTTATACGTTATACGTTATACGTTATACGTTATACGTTATACGTTATACGTTATACGTTATACGATATACGTTATACGTTATACGTTATACGTTATACGTTATACGTTATACGTTATACGTTATACGTTATACGTTATATGTTATACGTTATACGTTATACGTTATACGTTATACGTTATACATTACATGTTATGCGTTATACGTTATGCGTTATACGTCATACGTTATACGTTATACGTTATACGTTATACGTTATACGTTATACGTTATACGTTATACGTTATACGCTATACGTTATACGTTATACGTTATACGTTATACGTTATACGTTATACGTTATACGTTATACGTTATACATTATACGTTACACGTTATACGTTATACGTTGTACGTTATACGTTATGAGTTGTACGTTATACGTTATACGTTATACGTTATACGTTGTACGTTATACGTTATACGTTATACGTTATACGTTATACGTTATACGTTATACGTTATACGTTATACGTTATACGTTATACGTTATACGTTATACGTTATACGTTATACGTTATACGTTATACGTTATACGTTATACGTTATACGTTACACGTTATACGTTATACGTTATACGTTATACGTTATACGTTATACGTTACGCGTTATACGTTATACGTCATAGGTTATACGTTATACGTTATACGTTATGCGTTATACGTTATACATTATACGTTATACGATATACGTTATACGTTATGCGTTATGCGTTCTTCGTTACACGTTATACGTTATTCGGTATGTGTTATACGTTATACGTTATACGTTATACGTTATACGTTATACGTTATACGTTATACGTTATACGTTATACGTTATACGTTATACGTTATACGTTATACGTTATACGTTACACGTTACACGTTATACCTCATAGGTTATACGTTATACGTTATACGTTACACGTTATACGTTATACGTTATACGTTATACGTTATACGTTATACGTTATACGTTACACGTTATACGTTATACGTTAAACGTTATACGTTATACGTTATACGTTATACGTTATACGTTATACGTTATACATTATACGTTATACGTTATACATTATACGTTACACGTTATACGTTATACGTTATACGTTATACGTTTTACGATATACGATGTACGTTATACTTTATACGTTTTACGTTATACGTTACACTTTATACGTTATAGGTGTTCCGTTATACGTTATACGTTATACGTTATTCGTAATACGTTATACGTTATACGTTATACTTTGTACGTTATACGTTATACGTTATACGTTATACGTTATACGTTATACGTTATACGCTATACGTTATACGTTATACGTTATACGTTGTACGTTATACGTTATACGTTATACGTTATACGTTATACGTTATACGTTATACGTTATACGTTATACGTTATACATTATACGTTACACGTTATACGTTATACGTTGTACGTTATACGTTATGAGTTGTACGTTATACGTTATACGTTATACGTTATACGTTGTACGTTATACGTTATACGTTATACGTTATACGTTACACGTTACACGTTATACCTCATAGGTTATACGTTATACGTTATACGTTATACGTTATACGTTATACGTTATACGTTATACGTTATACGTCATAGGTTATACGTTATACGTTATACGTTATGCGTTATACGTAATGCGTTATACGTTATACGTTATACGTTATGCGTTATACGTTGTACGATATTCGTTATACGTTATACGTTATTAGTTATACGTTATACGGTATACGTTATACGTTGTTCGTTACATGTTATAAGTTATACGTTATACGTTATACGATATACGTTATACGTTAAACGTTATACGTTATACGTTGTACGTTATATGTTATACGTTATACATTATACGTTATACGTTATACGTTATACGTTATACGTTATACGTTATACGTTATACGTTATACGTTATGCGTTATACGTTGTACGATATTCGTTATACGTTATACGTTATTAGTTATACGTTATACGGTATACGTTATACGTTGTACGTTACATGTTATAAGTTATACGTTATACGTTATACGATATACGTTATACGTTAAACGTTATACGTTATACGTTATACGTTATATGTTATACGTTATACATTATACGTTATACGTTATACGTCATACGTTATTCGTAATACGTTATACGTTATACGTTATACTTTGTACGTTATACGTTATACGTTATACGTTATACGTTATACGTTATACGTTATACGTTATACGTTATACGTTATACGTTATACGTTATACGTTATACGATATACGTTATACGTTACACGTTATACGTTATACGTTATACGTTATACGTTATACGTTATACGTTATTCGTAATACGTTATACGTTATTCGTAATACGTTATACGTTATACGTTATACTTTGTACGTTATACGTTATACGTTATACGTTATACGTTATACGTTATACGTTATACGTTATACGTTATACGTTATACGTTATACGTTATACGTTATACGTTATACGTTATACGATATACGTTATACGTTAAACGTTATACGTTATACGTTATACGTTATACGTTATACGTTATACATTATACGTTATACGTTATACGTCATACGTTATACGTTATACGTTATACGTTATACGTTATACGTTATACGTTATACGTTATATGTTATACGTTATACGTTATACGTTATACGTTATACATTACATGTTATGCGTTATACGTTATGCGTTATACGTTATACGTTATACGTTATACGTTATACGTTATACGTTATACGTTATACGTTATACGTTATACGTTATACGTTATACGTTATACGTTATACGTTATACGTTATACGTTATACGTTATACGTTATACGTTATACATTATACGTTACACGTTATACGTTATACGTTGTACGTTATACGTTATGAGTTGTACGTTATACGTTATACGTTATACGTTATACGTTGTACGTTATACGTTATACGTTATACGTTATACGTTATACGTTATACGTTTTACGTTATACGTTATACGTTATACGTTATACGTTATACGTTATACGTTATACGTTATACGTTATACGTTATACGTTATACGTTATACGTTATACGTTATACGTTATACGTTATACGATATACGTTATACGTTATACGTTATACGTTATACGTTATACGTTATACGTTATACTTTATACGTTATACGTTATACGTTATACGTTATACGTTATACGTTATACGTTACACGTTATACGTTATACGTTATACGTTATACGTTATACGTTATACGTTACGCGTTATACGTTATACGTCATAGGTTATACGTTATACGTTATGCGTTATACGTTATACATTATACGTTATACGATATACGTTATACGTTATGCGTTATGCGTTCTTCGTTACACGTTATACGTTATTCAGTATGCGTTATACGTTATACGTTATACGTTATACGTTATACGTCATAGGTTATACATTATACGTTATACGTTATGCGTTATACGATGTACGTTATGCATTATACGTTATGCGTTATGCTGTATACGTTGTACGATATTCGTTATACGTTATACGTTATTAGTTATACGTTATACGGTATACGTTATACGTTGTACGTTACATGTTATAAGTTATACGTTATACGTTATACGATATACGTTATACGTTAAACGTTATACGTTATACGTTATACGTTATATGTTATACGTTATACATTATACGTTATACGTTATACGTCATACGTTATACGTTATACGTTATACGTTATACGTTATACGTTATACGTTATACGTTATACGTTATATGTTATACGTTATACGTTATACGTTATACGTTATACGTTATACATTACATGTTATGCGTTATACGTTACGCGTTATACGTTATACGTTATACGATATACGTTATACGTTATACGTTATACGTTATGAGTTGTACGTTATACGTTATACGTTATACGTTATACGTTGTACGTTATACGTTATACGTTATACGTTATACGTTATACGTTATACGTTTTACGTTATACGTTATACGTTATACGTTATACGTTATACGTTATACGTTATACGTTATACGTTATACGTTATACGTTATACGTTATACGTTATACGTTATACGATATACGTTATACGTTATACGTTATACGTTATACGTTATACGTTATACGTTATACTTTATACGTTATACGTTATACGTTATACGTTATACGTTATACGTTATACGTTACACGTTATACGTTATACGTTATACGTTATACGTTATACGTTATACGTTATACGTTATACGATATACGTTATACGTTATACGTTATACGTTATACGTTATACGTTATACGTTACACTTTATACGTTATACGTTATACGTTATACGTTATACGTTATACGTTATACGTTACACGTTATACGTCATAGGTTATACGTTATACGATATACGTAATACGTTATGCGTTATACGTTGTACGTTATACGTTATACGTTATACGTCATAGGTTATACATTATACGTTATACGTTATGCGTTATACGTTGTACGTTATGCGTTATACGTTATGCGTTATGCTGTATACGTTATACGTTTTACGTTATACGTTATACGTTATACGTTATACGTTATACGTTATACGTTATACGTTATACGTTATACGATATACGTTATACGTTATACGTTATACGTTATACGTTACGCGTTATACGTTATACGTCATAGGTTATACGCTATACGTTATACGTTATGCGTTATACGTTATACATTATACGTTATACGATATACGTTATACGTTATGCGTTATGCGTTCTTCGTTACACGTTATACGTTATTCGGTATGTGTTATACGTTATACGTTATACGTTATACGTTATACGTTATACGTTATACGTTATACGTTATACGTTATACGTTATACGTTATACGTTATGAGTTGTACGTTATACGTTATACGTTATACATTACATGTTATGCGTTATACGTTACGCGTTATACGTTATACGTTATACGATATACGTTATACGTTATACGTTATACGTTATGAGTTGTACGTTATACGTTATACGTTATACGTTATACGTTGTACGTTATACGTTATACGTTATACGTTATACGTTATACGTTATACGTTTTACGTTATACGTTATACGTTATACGTTATACGTTATACGTTATACGTTATACGTTATACGTTATACGTTATACGTTATACGTTATACGTTATACGTTATACGATATACGTTATACGTTATACGTTATACGTTATACGTTACGCGTTATACGTTATACGTCATAGGTTATACGCTATACGTTATACGTTATGCGTTATACGTTATACATTATACGTTATACGATATACGTTATACGTTATGCGTTATGCGTTCTTCGTTACACGTTATACGTTATTCGGTATGTGTTATACGTTATACGTTATACGTTATACGTTATACGTTATACGTTATACGTTATACGTTATACGTTATACGTTGTACGTTATACGTTATACGTTATACGTTATACGTTATACGTTATACGTTATACGTTACGCGTTATCCGTTATACGTCATAGGTTATACGTTATACGTTATACGTTATGCGTTATACGTTATACATTATACGTTATACGATATACGTTATACGTTATGCGTTATGCGTTCTTCGTTACACGTTATACGTTATTCGGTATGTGTTATACGTTATACGTTATACGTTATACGTTATACGTTATACGTTATACGTTATACGTTATACGTTATACGATATACGTTATACGTTATACGTTATACGTTATACGTTATACGTTATACGTTACACTTTATACGTTATACGTTATACGTTATACGTTATACGTTATACGTTATACGTTACACGTTATACGTCATAGGTTATACGTTATACGATATACGTAATACGTTATGCGTTATACGTTGTACGTTATACGTTATACGTTATACGTCATAGGTTATACATTATACGTTATACGTTATGCGTTATACGTTGTACGTTATGCGTTATACGTTATGCGTTATGCTGTATACGTTGTACGATATTCGTTATACGTTATACGTTATTAGTTATACGTTATACGGTATACGTTATACGTTGAACGTTACATGTTATACGTTATACGTTATACGTTATACGATATACGTTATACGTTATACGTTATACGTTATACGTTATACGTTATACGTTATACGCTATACGTTACATGTTATACGTTATACGTAGTATGTAATGCGTCATACGTTTTACGTTATTCGTTATACGTTTTTCGTTACAAGTTATACGTTATACGTTATACGTTATACGTCATAGGTTATACGTTATACGTTATACGTTATACGTTATACATTATGCGGATTACGTTTTACGTTATTCGTTATACGTTTTTCGTTAGAAGTTATACGTTATACGTTACACGTTATACGTTACGCGTTATACGTTATACGTCATAGGTTATACGATATACGTTATACGTTATACGTTATACGTTATACGTTATACGTTATACGTTATACTTTATACGTTATACGTTATACGTTATACGTTATACGTTATACGTTATACGTTACACGTTATACGTTATACGTTATACGTTATACGTTATACGTTATACGTTATACGTTACGCGTTATACGTTATACGTCATAGGTTATACGTTATACGTTATGCGTTATACGTTATACATTATACGTTATACGATATACGTTATACGTTATGCGTTATGCGTTCTTCGTTACACGATATACGTTATTCGGTATGCGTTATACGTTATACGTTATACGTTATACGTTATACGTTATACGTTATACGTTATACGTTATACGTTATACGTTATACGTTATACGTTATACGTTATACGTTATACGTTATACGATATACGTTATACGTTATACGTTATACGTTATACGTTATACGTTATACGTTATACGTTATACTTTATACGTTATACGTTATACGTTATACGTTATACGTTATACGTTATACGTTATACGTTATACGTTATACGTTATACGTTATACGTTATACGTTACGCGTTATACGTTATACGTCATAGGTTATACGTTATACGTTATGCGTTATACGTTATACATTATACGTTATACGATATACGTTATACGTTATGCGTTATGCGTTATACGTTATACATTATACGTTATACGATATACGTTATACGTTATGCGTTATGCGTTCTTCGTTACACGTTATACGTTATTCAGTATGCGTTATACGTTATACGTTATACGTTATACGTTATACGTCATAGGTTATACATTATACGTTATACGTTATGCGTTATACGATGTACGTTATGCATTATACGTTATGCGTTATGCTGTATACGTTGTACGATATTCGTTATACGTTATACGTTATTAGTTATACGTTATACGGTATACGTTATACGTTGTACGTTACATGTTATAAGTTATACGTTATACGTTATACGATATACGTTATACGTTAAACGTTATACGTTATACGTTATACGTTATATGTTATACGTTATACATTATACGTTATACGTTATACGTCATACGTTATACGTTATACGTTATACGTTATACGTTATACGTTATACGTTATACGTTATACGTTATATGTTATACGTTATACGTTATACGTTATACGTTATACGTTATACATTACATGTTATGCGTTATACGTTACGCGTTATACGTTATACGTTATACGATATACGTTATACGTTATACGTTATACGTTATACGTTATACGTTATACGTTATACGCTATACGTTATACGTTATACGTTATACGTTATACGTTATACGTTATACGTTATACATTATACGTTACACGTTATACGTTATACGTTGTACGTTATACGTTATGAGTTGTACGTTATACGTTATACGTTATACGTTATACGTTGTACGTTATACGTTATACGTTATACGTTATACGTTATACGTTATACGTTTTACGTTATACGTTATACGTTATACGTTATACGTTATACGTTATACGTTATACGTTATACGTTATACGTTATACGTTATACGTTATACGTTATACGTTATACGTTATACGATATACGTTATACGTTATACGTTATACGTTATACGTTATACGTTATACGTTATACTTTATACGTTATACGTTATACGTTATACGTTATACGTTATACGTTATACGTTACACGTTATACGTTATACGTTATACGTTATACGTTATACGTTATACGTTACGCGTTATACGTTATACGTCATAGGTTATACGCTATACGTTATGCGTTATGCGTTATACGTTATACATTATACGTTATACGATATACGTTATACGTTATGCGTTATGCGTTCTTCGTTACACGTTATACGTTATTCGGTATGTGTTATACGTTATACGTTATACGTTATACGTTATACGTTATACGTTATACGTTATACGTTATACGTTATACGTTTTACGTTATACGTTATACGTTATACGTTATACGTTATACGTTATACGTTATACGTTACGCGTTATCCGTTATACGTCATAGGTTATACGTTATACGTTATACGTTATACGTTATGCGTTATACGTTATACATTATACGTTATACGATATACGTTATACGTTATGCGTTATGCGTTCTTCGTTACACGTTATACGTTATTCGGTATGTGTTATACGTTATACGTTATACGTTATACGTTATACGTTATACGTTATACGTTATACGTTATACGTTATACGATATACGTTATACGTTATACGTTATACGTTATACGTTATACGTTATACGTTACACTTTATACGTTATACGTTATACGTTATACGTTATACGTTATACGTTATACGTTACACGTTATACGTCATAGGTTATACGTTATACGATATACGTAATACGTTATGCGTTATACGTTGTACGTTATACGTTATACGTTATACGTCATAGGTTATACATTATACGTTATACGTTATGCGTTATACGTTGTACGTTATGCGTTATACGTTATGCGTTATGCTGTATACGTTGTACGATATTCGTTATACGTTATACGTTATTAGTTATACGTTATACGGTATACGTTATACGTTGAACGTTACATGTTATACGTTATACGTTATACGTTATACGATATACGTTATACGTTATACGTTATACGTTATACGTTATACGTTATACGTTATACGCTATACGTTACATGTTATACGTTATACGTAGTATGTAATGCGTCATACGTTTTACGTTATTCGTTATACGTTTTTCGTTACAAGTTATACGTTATACGTTATACGTTATACGTCATAGGTTATACGTTATACGTTATACGTTATACGTTATACATTATGCGGATTACGTTTTACGTTATTCGTTATACGTTTTTCGTTAGAAGTTATACGTTATACGTTACACGTTATACGTTACGCGTTATACGTTATACGTCATAGGTTATACGATATACGTTATACGTTATACGTTATACGTTATACGTTATACGTTATACGTTATACTTTATACGTTATACGTTATACGTTATACGTTATACATTATACGTTAGACGTTATACGTTATACGTTATACGTTATACGTTTTACGATATACGATGTACGTTATACTTTATACGTTATACGTTATACGTTATACTTTATACGTTATAGGTGTTACGTTATACGTTATACGTTATACGTTATTCGTAATACGTTATACGTTATACGTTATACGTTATGCGTTATACGTTGTACGATATTCGTTATACGTTATACGTTATTAGTTATACGTTATACGGTATACGTTATACGTTGTACGTTACATGTTATAAGTTATACGTTATACGTTATACGATATACGTTATACGTTATACGTTATACGTTATACGTTATACGTTATACGCTATACGTTACATGTTATACGTTATACATTATACGTTATACGTTATACGTTATACGTTATACGTTATACGTTATACGTTATACGTTATACGTCATAGGTTATACGTTATACGATATACGTTATACGTTATACGTTATACGTTATACGTTATACGTCATAGGTTATACGTTATACGTTATGCGGTATACGTTATACATTATACGTTAGACGATATACCTTATACGTTAAGCGTTATGCGTTCTTCGTTACACGTTATGCGTTATTCGGTATGCGTTATACGTTATACGTTATACGTTATACGTTATACGTTATACGTTATACGTTCTACGTTATACGTTATACGTTATACGTTATACGTTATACGTTTTACGTTATACATTATACGTTATACGTTATACGTTATACGTTATACGTTATAAGTTATACGTTATACGTTATACGATAAACGTTATACGTTATGCGTTATCCGTTCTTCGTTATACGTTATACGTTATTCGGTATGCGTTATACGTTATACGTTATACGTTATACGTTATACGTTATACGTTATACGTTATACGTTATACGTTATACGTTATACGTTATACGTTATACGTTATACGTTATACGTTATACGTTATACGTTATACGTTATACGTTATACGTTATACGTTATACGTTATACGTTATACGTTATACGTTATACGCTATACGTTATACGTTATACGTTATTTTTTATACGTTATACGTTATACGTTATACGTTATACGTTATACGTCATACGTTATACGTTATACGTTACACGTTACACGTTATACCTCATAGGTTATACGTTATACGTTATACGTTATACGTTATACGTTATACGTTATACGTTATACGTTATACGTTATACGTTATACGTTATACGTTATACGTTATACGTTATACATTATACGTTATACGTTATACGTTATACGTTATACGTTATACGTTATACGTTATACGTTATACGTTATACGTTATACGTTATACGTTATACGTTATGCGTTATGCGTTCTTCGTTACACGTTATACGTTATTCGGTATGCGTTATACGTTATACGTTATACGTTATACGTTATACGTTATACGTTATACGTTATACGTTATACGTTATACGTTATACGTTATACGTTATACGTTATACGTTATACGTTATACGTTGTACGTTATACGTTATACGGTATACGTTATACGTTATACGTTATACGTTTTACGTTATACGTTATACGTTATACGTTATACGTTATACGTTATACGTTATACGTTATACGTTATACGTTATACGCTATACGTCATAAGTTATACGTTATACGTTATACGTTATACGTTATACGTTATACGTTATACGTTATACGCTATACGTTATACGTTATACGTTATACGTTATACGTTATACGTTATACGTCATAAGTTATACGTTATACGTTATACGTTATACGTTATACGTTATACGTTATACGTTATACGTTATGCGTTATACGTTCTACGATATTCGTTATACGTTATACTTTATTAGTTATACGTTATACGTTATACGTTATACGTCATAGGTTATACGTTATACGTTATACGTTATACGTTATACGTTATACGTTATACGTTATACGTTATACGTTATACGTTATACGTTATACGTTGTACGTTGTTCGTTATACGTTATAAGTTGTACGTTATACGATATACGTTGTACGTTATTCTTTATACGTTATTCGTTACACGTTATACGTCATACGTTATACGTTATACGTTTTACGTTATTCGTTATACGTTATACGTTATACGATATACGTTATACGTTATACGTTATACGTTATACGTTATACGTTATACGTTATACGTTATACGTTATACGTTATACGTTATACGTTGTACGTTATACGTTATACGTTATACGTTATAAGTTATACGTTATACGTTATACGTTATACGTTGTACGTTATACGTTATACGTTATACATTATACGTTATACGTTATACGTTATACGTTATACGTTATACGTCATAGGTTATACGTTATACGTTATGCGGTATACGTTATACATTATACGTTATACGATATACGTTATACGTTATGCGTTATGCGTTCTTCGTTACACGTTATGCGTTATGCGTTCTTCGTTACACGTTATACGTTATTCGGTATGCGTTATACGTTATACGTTATACGTTATACGTTATACGTTATACGTTATACGTTATACGTTATACGTTATACGTTATACGTTATACGTTATACATTATGCGTTATACGTTATACGTTATACGTTATACGTTATACGTTATACGTTATACGTTATACGTTATACGTTGTACGTTATACGTTATACGTTATACGTTATACGTTATACGTTATACGTTTTACGTTATACGTTATACGTTGTACGTTATACGTTATACGTTATACGTTATACGTTATACGTTATACGTTTTACGTTATACGTTATACGTTATACGTTATACGTTATACTTTATACGTTATACGTTATACGTCATAAGTTATACGTTATACGTTATACGTTATACGTTATACGTTATACGTTATATTTTATACGTTATACGTTGTACGTTATACGTTATAAGTTGTACGTTATACGATATACGTTATACGTTATTCTTTATACGTTATTCGTTACACGTTATAAGTTGTACGTTATACGATATACGTTATACGTTATTCTTTATACGTTATTCGTTACACGTTATACGTCATACGTTATACGTTATACGTTATACGTTATACGTTATATGTTATACGTTATACGTTATACGTTATACGTTACACGTTATACGTTATACGTTATACGTTATACGTTATATTTTATACGTTATACGTTGTACGTTATACGTTATAAGTTGTACGTTATACGATATACGATATACGTTATTCTTTATACGTTATTCGTTACACGTTATAAGTTGTACGTTATACGATATACGTTATACGTTATTCTTTATACGTTATTCGTTACACGTTATACGTCATACGTTATACGTTATACGTTTTACGTTATTCGTTATACGTTATACGTTATACGATATACGTTATACGTTATACGTTATACGTTATACGTTATACGTTATACGTTATACGTTATACGTTATACGTTATACGTTATACGTTACACGGTATACGTTATACTTTGTACGTTATACGTTATGAGTTGTACGTTATACGATATACGTTATACGTTATACATTACATGTTATGCGTTATACGTTATACGTTATACGTTATACGTTATACGTTATACGTTATACGTTATACGTTATACGTTATACGTTATTCGTTATACGTTATACGTTATACGTTATACGTTGTACGTTATACGTTATACGTTATACGTTATACGTTATACGTTATACGTTTTACGTTATACGTTATACGTTATACGTTATACGTTATACGTTATACGTTATACGTTATACGTTATACGTCATAAGTTATACGTTATACGTTATACGTTATACATTATACGTTATACGTTATGCGTTATACGTTCTACGATATTCGTTATACGTTATACTTTATTAGTTATACGTTATACGTCATACGTTATACGTCATAGGTTATACGTTATACGTTATACGTTATACGTTATACGTTATACATTATACGATATACGTTATACGTTATACGTTATACGTTATACGTTATACGTTATACGTTGTACGTTGTACGTTATACGTTATAAGTTGTACGTTATACGATATACGTTGTACGTTATTCTTTATACGTTATTCGTTACACGTTATACGTCATACGTTATACGTTATACGTTTTACGTTATTCGTTATACGTTATACGTTATACGATATACGTTATACGTTATACATTCTACGTTATACGTTATACGTTACACGTTATACCTCATAGGTTATACGTTATACGTTATACGTTATACGTTATACGTTATACGTTATACGTTATACGTTATACGTTATACGTTATACGTTATACGTTATACGTTATACGTTATACGTTATACGTTATACGTTATATTTTATACGTTATACGTTATACGTTATACGTTATACGTTATACGTTATACGTTACACGTTACACGTTATACCTCATAGGTTATACGTTATACGTTATACGTTACACGTTATACGTTATACGTTATACGTTATACGTCATAGGTTATACGTTATACGTTATACGTTATGCGTTATACGTTATGCGTTATACGTTATACGTTATACGTTATGCGTTATACGTTGTACGATGTTCGTTATACGTTATACGTTATTAGTTATACGTTATACGGTATACGTTATACGTTGTACGATACATGTTATAAGTTGTACGTTATACGTTATACGATATACGTTATACGTTAAACGTTATACGTTATACGTTATACGTTATACGTTATACATTATACGTTATACGTTATACGTTATACGTTATACGCTACACGTTATACGTTATACGTTATACGTTATACGTTATACGTTATACGTTATACGTTATACGTTATACGTTATACGTTATACGTTATACGTTATACGTTATACGTTATACGTTATACGTTATACGTTATACGTTATACGTTATACGTTATACGTTATACGTTATACGTTATACGTTATACGTTATACGTTATACGTTATACGTTATACGTTATACGTTATACGTTATACGTTACGCGTTATACGTTACGCGTTATACGTTATACGTTATACGTTATACGTTATACGTTATACGTTATACGTCATAGGTTATACGTTATACGTTATACGTTATACGTTATATTTTATACGTTATACGTTATACGTTATACGTTATACGTTAAACGTTATACGTTATACGTTATACGTTATACATTATACGTTATACGTTATACGTTATACGCTACACGTTATACGTTATACGTTATACGTTATACGTTATACGTTATACGTTATACGTTATACGTTATACGTTATACGTTATACGTTATACGTTATACGTTATACGTTATACGTTATACGTTATACGTTATACGTTATACGTTATACGTTATACGTTATACGTTATACGTTACGCGTTATACGTTACGCGTTATACGTTATACGTTATACGTTATACGTTATACGTTATACGTTATACGCTACACGTTATACGTTATACGTTATACGTTATACGTTACACGTTATACGTTATACGTTATACGTTATACGTTATACGTTATACGTTATACGTTATACGTTATACGTTATACGCTATACGTTATACGTTATACGTTATACGTTATACGTTATACGTTATACGTTATACGTTATACGTTACGCGTTATACGTTACGCGTTATACGTTATACGTTATACGTTATACGTTATACGTTATACGTTATACGTTATACGTTATACGTTATACCTTATACGTTATACGTTGTACGTTATACGTTGTACGTTATACGTTATACGTTATACGATATACGTTATACGTTATACGTTATACGTTATACGTTACACGTTATACGTTATACGTTATACGTTATACGTTATACGTTATACGTCATAAGTTATACGTTATACGTTATACGTTATACGTTATACGTTATACGTTATGCGTTATACGTTCTACGATATTCGTTATACGTTACACGTTATTACTTATACGTTATACGTTATACGTTATACGTTATACGTTATACGTTATACGTCATAGGTTATACGTTATACGTTATACGTTATACGTTATATTTTATACGTTATACGTTATACGTTATACGTTATACGTTATACGTTATACGTTATACGTTATACGTTTTACGTTATACGTTATACGTTACACGTTATACGTTATACGTTATACGTTATACGTTATACGTTATACGTTATACGTTATACGTTATACGTTATACGTTATACGTTATACGTTATACGTTATACGATATACGTTATACGTTATACGTTATACATTATACGTTATACGTTGTACGTTATACGTTATAAGTTGTGCGTTATACGATATACGTTATACGTTATTCGTTATACGTACTTCGTTACACGTTATACGTTATACGTTATACGTTATACGTTTTACGATTTACGATGTACGTTATACGTTATACGTTATACGTTATACGTTATACGTCATAAGTTATACGTTATAAGTTGTACGTTATACGATATACGTTGTACGTTATTCTTTATACGTTATTCGTTACACGTTATACGTCATACGTTATACGTTATACGTTTTACGTTATTCGTTATACGTTATACGTTATACGATATACGTTATACGTTATACGTTATACGTTATACGTTATACGTTATACGTTATACGTTATACGTTATACGTTATACGTTATACGTTATACGTTATACGTTATACGTTATACGTTATAAGTTATACGTTATACGTTATACGTTATACGTTATACGTTGTAGGTTATACGTTATACGTTATACATTATACGTTGTACGTTATACGTTATACGTTATACGTTATACGTTATACGTTATACGTTCTACGTTATACGTTATACGTTATACGTTATATTTTATACGTTATACGTTATACGTTATACGTTATACGTTATACGTTATACGTTACACGTTACACGTTATACCTCATAGGTTATACGTTATACGTTATACGTTATACGTTATACGTTATACGTTATACGTTATACGTTATACGTTATACGTTATACGTTATACGTTATACGTTATACGTTATACGTTATATTTTATACGTTATACGTTATACGTTATACGTTATAGGTTATACGTTATACGTTATACGTTATACGTTATACGTTATACATTATATTTTATACGTTATACGTTATACGTTATACGTTATACGTTATACGTTACACGTTACACGTTATACCTCATAGGTTATACGTTATACGTTATACGTTACACGTTATACGTTATACGTTATACGTTATACGTTATACGTTATACGTTATACGTTATACGTTATACGTTATACGTTATACGTTATACGTTATACGTTATACGTTATACGTTACGCGTTATACGTTACGCGTTATACGTTATACGTTATACGTTATACGTTATACGTTATACGTTATACGTTACACGTTATACGTTATACGTTATTCGTTATACGTTATACGTTATACGTCATAAGTTATACGTTATACGTTATACGTTATACGTTATACGTTATACGTTATGCGTTATACGTTCTACGATATTCGTTATACGTTATACGTTATTAGTTATACGTTATACGTTATACGTTATACGTTATACGTTATACGTTATACGTCATAGGTTATACGTTATACGTTATACGTTATACGTTATATTTTATACGTTATACGTTATACGTTATACGTTATACGTTAAACGTTATACGTTATACGTTATACGTTATACGTTATACGTTATACGTTATACGTTATACGCTACACGTTATACGTTATACGTTATACGTTATACGTTATACGTTATACGTTATACGTTATACGTTATACGTTATACGTTATACGTTATACGTTATACGTTATACGTTATACGTTATACGTTATACGTTATACGTTATACGTTATACGTTATACGTTATACGTTACGCGTTATACGTTACGCGTTATACGTTATACGTTATACGTTATACGTTATACGTTATACGTTATACGCTACACGTTATACGTTATACGTTATACGTTATACGTTACACGTTATACGTTATACGTTATACGTTATACGTTATACGTTATACGTTATACGTTATACGTTATACGTTATACGTTATACGTTATACGTTATACGTTATACGTTATACGTTATACGTTATACGTTATACGTTACGCGTTATACGTTACGCGTTATACGTTATACGTTATACGTTATACGTTATACGTTATACGTTATACGTTATACGTTATACGTTATACCTTATACGTTATACGTTATACGTTATACGTTATACGTTATACGTTATACGTTATACGTTATACGTTATACGTTATACGATATACGTTATACGTTATACGTTATACATTATACGTTATACGTTGTACGTTATACGTTATAAGTTGTGCGTTATACGATATACGTTATACGTTATTCGTTATACGTACTTCGTTACACGTTATACGTTATACGTTATACGTTATACGTTTTACGATTTACGATGTACGTTATACGTTATACGTTATACGTTATACGTTATACGTCATAAGTTATACGTTATAAGTTGTACGTTATACGATATACGTTGTACGTTATTCTTTATACGTTATTCGTTACACGTTATACGTCATACGTTATACGTTATACGTTTTACGTTATTCGTTATACGTTATACGTTATACGATATACGTTATACGTTATACGTTATACGTTATACGTTATACGTTATACGTTATACGTTATACGTTATACGTTATACGTTATACGTTATACGTTATACGTTATACGTTATACGTTATAAGTTATACGTTATACGTTATACGTTATACGTTGTAGGTTATACGTTATACGTTATACATTATACGTTGTACGTTATACGTTATACGTTATACGTTATACGTTATACGTTATACGTTCTACGTTATACGTTATACGTTATACGTTATATTTTATACGTTATACGTTATACGTTATACGTTATACGTTATACGTTATACGTTACACGTTACACGTTATACCTCATAGGTTATACGTTATACGTTATACGTTATACGTTATACGTTATACGTTATACGTTATACGTTATACGTTATACGTTATACGTTATACGTTATACGTTATACGTTATATTTTATACGTTATACGTTATACGTTATACGTTATAGGTTATACGTTATACGTTATACGTTATACGTTATACGTTATACATTATATTTTATACGTTATACGTTATACGTTATACGTTATACGTTATACGTTATACGTTACACGTTACACGTTATACCTCATAGGTTATACGTTATACGTTATACGTTACACGTTATACGTTATACGTTATACGTTATACGTCATAGGTTATACGTTATACGTTATACGTTATACGCTATACGTTATACGTTATACGTTATACGTTATACGTTTTACGTTATACGTTATACGTTACACGTTATACGTTATACGTTATACGTTATACGTTATACGTTATACGTTATACGTTATACGTTATACGTTATACGTTATACGTTATACGTTATACGTTATACGTTATACGTTATACGTTATACGTTATATGTTATACGTTATACGTTATACATTATACGTTATACGTTGTACGTTATACGTTATAAGTTGTGCGTTATACGATATACGTTATACGTTATTCGTTATACGTACTTCGTTACACGTTATACGTTATACGTTACACGTTATACGTTTTACGATTTACGATGTACGTTATACGTTATACGTTATACGTTATACGTTATACGTCATACGTTATACGTTATACGTTTTACGTTATTCGTTATACGTTATACGTTATACGATATACGTTATACGTTATACGTTATACGTTTTACGTTATACGTGATACGTTATACGTTATACGTTATACGTTATACGTTATACGTTATACGTTATACGCTATACGTCATAAGTTATACGTTATACGTTATACGTTATACGTTATACGTTATACGTTATACGTTATACGTTATACGTTATACATTATACGTTATACGTTATACGTTATACGTTGTACGTTATACGTTATACGTTATACGTTATACGTTATACGTTATACGTTTTACGTTATACGTGATACGTTATACGTTATACGTTATACGTTATACGTTATACGTTATACGTTATACGCTATACGTCATAAGTTATACGTTATACGTTATACGTTATACGTTATACGTTATACGTTATACGTTATACGTTATACGTTATACGTTATAAGTTATACGTTATACGTTATACGTTATACGTTGTAGGTTATACGTTATACGTTATACATTATACGTTGTACGTTATACGTTATACGTTATACATTATACGTTGTACGTTATACGTTATACGTTATACGTTATACGTTATACGTTATACGTTATACGTTATACGTTATACGTTATACGTTATACGTTATACGTTATACGTTATACGTTATACGTTATACGTTTTACGTTATACGTGATACGTTATACGTTATACGTTATACGTTATACGTTATACGTTATACGTTATACGCTATACGTCATAAGTTATACGTTATACGTTATACGTTATACGTTATACGTTATACGTTATACGTTTTACGATTTACGATGTACGTTATGCGTTATACGTCATAGGTTATACGTTATACGTTATACGTTATACGTTATATTTTATACGTTATACGTTATACGTTATACGTTATACGTTATACGTTGTACGTTATACGTTATACGTTCTACGTTATACGTTATACGTTATACGTTATATTTTATACGTTATACGTTGTACGTTATACGTTATACGTTATACGTTATACGTTATACGTTTTACGTTATACGTTATACGTTATACATTATACGTTATACGTTATGCGTTATACGTTCTACGATATTCGTTATACGTTATACTTTATTAGTTATACGTTATACGTCATACGTTATACGTCATAGGTTATACGTTATACGTTATACGTTATACGTTATACGTTATACGTTGTACGTTGTACGTTATACGTTATAAGTTGTACGTTATACGATATACGTTGTACGTTATTCTGTATACGTTATTCGTTACACGTTATACGTCATACGTTATACGTTATACGTTTTACGTTATTCGTTATAGGTTATACGTTATACGATATACGTTATACGTTATACGTTATACGTTATACGTTATACGTTATACGTTATACGTTATACGTTATACGTTATACGTTATACGTTATACGTTATACGTTATAAGTTATACGTTGTACGTTATACGTTATACGTTGTACGTTATACGTTATACGTTATACATTATACGTTATACGTTATACGTTATACGTTATACGTTGTACGTTATACGTTATACGTTCTACGTTATACGTTATACGTTATACGTTATATTTTATACGTTATACGTTATACGTTATACGTTATACGTTATACGTTATACGTTATACGTTATACGTTATACGTTATACGTTATACGTTGTACGTTATACGTTATACGTTATACGTTATACGTTATACGTTATACGTTTTACGTTATACGTTATACGTTATACGTTATACGTTATACGTTATACGTTATACGTTATACGTTATACGTTATACGTTATACGTCATAAGTTATACGTTATACGTTATACGTCATAAGTTATACGTTATACGTTATACGTTATACGTTATACGTTATACGTTATACGTTATGCGTTATACGTTCTACGATATTCGTTATACGTTATTCGTTACACGTTATACGTCATACGTTATACGTTATACGTTTTACGTTATTCGTTATACGTTATACGTTATACGATATACGTTATACGTTATACGTTATACGTTTTACGTTATACGTCATAGGTTATACGTTATACGTTATACGTTATACGTTATATTTTATACGTTATACGTTATACGTTATACGTTATACGTTATACGTTATACGTTATACGCTATACGTCATAAGTTATACGTTATACGTTATACGTTATACGTTATACGTTATACGTTATGCGTTATACGTTCTACGATATTCGTTATACGTTATACGTTATTAGTTATACGTTATACGTTATACGTTGTACGTTATACGTTATAAGTTGTGCGTTATACGATATACGTTATACGTTATTCGTTATACGTACTTCGTTACATGTTATACGTTATACGTTACACGTTATACGTTTTACGATTTACGATGTACGTTATACGTTATACGTTATACGTTATACGTTATACGTCATACGTTATACGTTATACGTTATACGTTTTACGTTATTCGTTATACGTTATACGTTATACGATATACGTTGTACGTTATACGTTATACGTTATAGGTTATACGTTATACGTTATACGTTCTACGTTATACGTTATACGTTATACGTTATATTTTATACGTTATACGTTATACGTTATACGTTATACGTTATACGTTATACGTTACACGTTACACGTTATACCTCATAGGTTATACGTTATACGTTATACGTTATACGTTATACGTTATACGTTATACGTTATACGTTATACGTTATACGTTATACGTTATACGTTATACGTTATACGTTATATTTTATACGTTATACGTTATACGTTATACGTTATAGGTTATACGTTATACGTTATACGTTATACGTTATACGTTATACGTTATACGTTATATTTTATACGTTATACGTTATACGTTATACGTTATACGTTATACGTTACACGTTACACGTTATACCTCATAGGTTATACGTTATACGTTATACGTTACACGTTATACGTTATACGTTATACGTTATACGTCATAGGTTATACGTTATACGTTATACGTTATGCGTTATACGTTATGCGTTATACGTTATACGTTATACGTTATGCGTTATACGTTGTACGATGTTCGTTATACGTTATACGTTATTAGTTATACGTTATACGGTATACGTTATACGTTGTACGATACATGTTATAAGTTATACGTTATACGTTATACGATATACGTTATACGTTAAACGTTATACGTTATACGTTATACGTTATACGTTATACGTTATACGTTATACGTTATACGTTATACGTTATACGTTATACGTTATACGTTATACGTTATACGTTATACGTTACGCGTTATACGTTACGCGTTATACGTTATACGTTATACGTTATACGTTATACGTTATACGTTATACGTTACACGTTATACGTTATACGTTACACGTTATACGTTATACGTTATACGTTATACGTTATACGTTACACGTTGTACGTTATACGTTGTACGTTATACGTTATACGTTATACGTTATACGTTATACGATATACGTTATACGTTATACGTTATACGTTATACGTTACACGTTATACGTTATACGTTATACGTTATACGTTATACGTTATACGTCATAAGTTATACGTTATACGTTATACGTTATACGTTATACGTTATACGTTATACGTTATGCGTTATACGTTCTACGATATTCGTTATACGTTATACGTTATTAGTTATACGTTATACGTTATACGTTATACGTTATACGTTATACGTTATACGTTATACGTCATAGGTTATACGTTATACGTTATACGTTATACATTATACGTTATACGTTGTACGTTATACGTTATAAGTTGTGCGTTATACGATATACGTTATACGTTATTCGTTATACGTACTTCGTTACACGTTATACGTTATACGTTATACGTTATACGTTATACGATATACGTTATACGTTATACGTTATACGTTATACGTTATACGTTATACTTTATACGTTATAGGTGTTACGTTATACGTTATACGTTATACGTTATACGTTATACGTTATACGTTATACGTTATACGTTATACGTTATACGTTATACATTATACGTTATACGTTGTACGTTATACGTTATAAGTTGTGCGTTATACGATATACGTTATACGTTATTCGTTATACGTACTTCGTTACACGTTATACGTTATACGTTATACGTTATACGTTATACGTTATACGTTATACGTTATACGTTATACGTTATACGTTATACGTTATACTTTATACGTTATAGGTGTTACGTTATACGTTATACGTTATACGTTATTCGTAATACGTTATACGTGATACGTTATACTTTGTACGTTATACGTTATACGTTATACGTTATACATTATACGTTATACGTTATACATTACATGTTATGCGTTATACGTTATGCGTTATACGTTATACGTTATACGTTACACGTTATACGTTATACGTTATACGTTATACGTTATGCGTTATACGTTCTACGATATTCGTTATACGTTATACGTTATTAGTTATACGTTATACGTTATACGTTATACGTTATACGTTATACGTTATACGTTATACGTTATACGTCATAGGTTATACGTTATACG
The DNA here is from genome assembly GCF_051014685.1 of Ptiloglossa arizonensis. Classification (NCBI taxonomy): domain Eukaryota; kingdom Metazoa; phylum Arthropoda; class Insecta; order Hymenoptera; family Colletidae; genus Ptiloglossa; species Ptiloglossa arizonensis. The sequence goes on from NW_027479528.1 coordinate 76,641, forward strand.
TTATACGTTATACGTTATACGTTATACGTTATACGTTATACGTTATACGTTATACGTTTTACGTTATACGTTATACGTTACACGTTATACGTTATACGTTATACGTTATACGTTATACGTTATACGTTATACGTTATACGTTATACGTTATACGTTATACGTTATACGTTATACGTTATACGTTATACGTTATACGTTATACGTTATACATTATACGTTATACGTTGTACGTTATACGTTATAAGTTGTGCGTTATACGATATACGTTATACGTTATTCGTTATACGTACTTCGTTACACGTTATACGTTATACGTTATACGTTATACGTTATACGTTATACGTTATACGTTATACGTTATACGTTATACGTTATACGTTATACTTTATACGTTATAGGTGTTACGTTATACGTTATACGTTATACGTTATTCGTAATACGTTATACGTGATACGTTATACTTTGTACGTTATACGTTATACGTTATACGTTATACATTATACGTTATACGTTATACATTACATGTTATGCGTTATACGTTATACGTTATACGTTATACGTTACACGTTATACGTTATACGTTATACGTTATACGTTATACGTTATACGTTATACGTTATACGTTATACGTTATACGTTATACGTTATACGTTATACGTTATACGTTATACGTTACACGTTATACGTTATACTTTGTACGTTATACGTTATGAGTTGTACGTTATACGATATACGTTATACGTTATACATTACATGATATGCCTTCTACGTTATACGTTATACGTTATACGTTATACGTTATACGTTATACGTTATACGTTATACGTTATACGTTATACGTTATACGTTATACGTTGTACGTTGTACGTTATACGTTATAAGTTGTACGTTATACGATATACGTTGTACGTTATTCTTTATACGTTATTCGTTACACGTTATACGTCATACGTTATACGTTATACGTTTTACGTTATACGTTATACGTTATACATTATACGTTATACGTTGTACGTTATACGTTATAAGTTGTGCGTTATACGATATACGTTATACGTTATTCGTTATACGTACTTCGTTACACGTTATACGTTATACGTTATACGTTATACGTTATTAGTTATACGTTATACGTTATACGTTATACGTTATACGTTATACGTTATACGTTATATTTTATACGTTATACGTTATACGTTATACGTTATAGGTTATACGTTATACGTTATACGTTATACGTTATACGTTATACGTTATATTTTATACGTTATACGTTATACGTTATACGTTATACGTTATACGTTACACGTTACACGTTATACCTCATAGGTTATACGTTATACGTTATACGTTACACGTTATACGTTATACGTTATACGTTATACGTCATAGGTTATACGTTATACGTTATACGTTATGCGTTATACGTTATGCGTTATACGTTATACGTTATACGTTATGCGTTATACGTTGTACGATGTTCGTTATACGTTATACGTTATTAGTTATACGGTATACGTTATACGTTGTACGATACATGTTATAAGTTATACGTTATACGTTATACGATATACGTTATACGTTAAACGTTATACGTTATACGTTATACGATATACGTTATACGTTAAACGTTATACGTTATACGTTATACGTTATACGTTATACGTTATACGTTATACGTTATACGTTATACGCTACACGTTATACGTTATACGTTATACGTTATACGTTATACGTTATACGTTATACGTTATACGTTATACGTTATACGTTATACGTTATACGTTATACGTTATACGTTATACGTTATACGTTATACGTTATACGTTATACGTTATACGTTATACGTTATACGTTATACGTTATACGTTATACGTTATACGTTATACGTTATACGTTATACGTTATACGTTATACGTTATACGTTATACGTTATACGTTACGCGTTATACGTTACGCGTTATACGTTATACGTTATACGTTATACGTTATACGTTATACGTTATACGTTATACGTTATACGTTATACGTTACACGTTGTACGTTATACGTTGTACGTTATACGTTATACGTTATACGTTATACGTTATACGATATACGTTATACGTTATACGTTATACGTTATACGTTACACGTTATACGTTATACGTTATACGTTATACGTTATACGTTATACGTCATAAGTTATACGTTATACGTTATACGTTATACGTTATACGTTATACGTTATACGTTATGCGTTATACGTTCTACGATATTCGTTATACGTTATACGTTATTAGTTATACGTTATACGTTATACGTTATACGTTATACGTTATACGTTATACGTTATACGTCATAGGTTATACGTTATACGTTATACGTTATACGTTATACATTATACGTTATACGTTGTACGTTATACGTTATAAGTTGTGCGTTATACGATATACGTTATACGTTATTCGTTATACGTACTTCGTTACACGTTATACGTTATACGTTATATGTTATACGTTATACGATATACGTTATACGTTATACGTTATACGTTATACGTTATACGTTATACTTTATACGTTATAGGTGTTACGTTATACGTTATACGTTATACGTTATACGTTATACCTTATACGTTATACGTTATACGTTATACGTTATACGTTATACGTTATACATTATACGTTATACGTTGTACGTTATACGTTATAAGTTGTGCGTTATACGATATACGTTATACGTTATTCGTTATACGTACTTCGTTACACGTTATACGTTATACGTTATACGTTATACGTTATACGTTATACGTTATACGTTATACGTTATACGTTATACGTTATACGTTATACTTTATACGTTATAGGTGTTACGTTATACGTTATACGTTATACGTTATTCGTAATACGTTATACGTGATACGTTATACTTTGTACGTTATACGTTATACGTTATACGTTATACATTATACGTTATACGTTATACATTACATGTTATGCGTTATACGTTATGCGTTATACGTTATACGTTATACGTTACACGTTATACGTTATACGTTATACGTTATACGTTATGCGTTATACGTTCTACGATATTCGTTATACGTTATACGTTATTAGTTATACGTTATACGTTATACGTTATACGTTATACGTTATACGTTATACGTTATACGTCATAGGTTATACGTTATACGTTATACGTTATACGTTATATTTTATACGTTATACGTTATACGTTATACGTTATACGTTATACGTTATACGTTATACGTTATACGTTTTACGTTATACGTTATACGTTACACGTTATACGTTATACGTTATACGTTATACGTTATACGTTATACGTTATACGTTATACGTTATACGTTATACGTTATACGTTATACGTTATACGTTATACGTTATACGTTATACGTTATACGTTATACATTATACGTTATACGTTGTATGTTATACGTTATAAGTTGTGCGTTATACGATATACGTTATACGTTATTCGTTATACGTACTTCGTTACACGTTATACGTTATACGTTATACGTTATACGTTATACGTTATACGTTATACGTTATACGTTATACGTTATACGTTATACGTTATACGTTATACGTTATACTTTATACGTTATAGGTGTTACGTTATACGTTATACGTTATACGTTATTCGTAATACGTTATACGTGATACGTTATACTTTGTACGTTATACGTTATACGTTATACGTTATACATTATACGTTATACGTTATACATTACATGTTATGCGTTATACGTTATACGTTATACGTTATACGTTACACGTTATACGTTATACGTTATACGTTATACGTTATACGTTATACGTTATACGTTATACGTTATACGTTATGCGTTATACGTTATACGTTACACGTTATACGTTATACTCTGTACGTTATACGTTATGAGTTGTACGTTATACGATATACGTTATACGTTATACATTACATGTTATGCCTTATACGTTATACGTTATACGTTATACGTTATACGTTATACGTTATACGTTATACGTTATACGTTATACGTTATACGTTGTACGTTATACGTTATACGTTATACGTTATACGTTATACGTTATACGTTTTACGTTATACGTTATACGTTATACGTTATACGTTATACGTTATACGTTATACGTTATACGTTATACACTATACGTCATAAGTTATACGTTATACGTTATACGTTATACGTTATACGTTATACGTTATGTGTTATACGTTCTACGATATTCGTTATACGTTATACGTTATTAGTTATACGTTATACGTTATACGTTATACGTCATAGGTTATACGTTATACGTTATACGTTATACGTTATACGTTATACGTTATACGTTATACGTTATACGTTATACGTTATACGTTATACGTTATACGTTATACGTTATACGTTATACGTTGTACGTTATACGTTATAAGTTGTACGTTATACGATATACGTTATACGTTATTCTTTATACGTTATTCGTTACACGTTATACGTCATACGTTATACGTTATACGTTTTACGTTATTCGTTATACGTTATACGTTATACGATATACGTTATACGTTATACGTTATACGTTGTACGTTATACGTTATACGTTATACGGTATACGTTATACGTTATACGTTTTACGTTATACGTTATACGTTATACGTTATACGTTATACGTTATACGTTATACGTTATACGTTATACATCATAAGTTATACGTTATACGTTATACGTTATACGTTATACGTTATACGTTATACGTTATGCGTTATACGTTCTACGATATTCGTTATACGTTATACTTTATTAGTTATACGTTATACGTTATACGTTATACGTCATAGGTTATACGTTATACGTTATACGTTATACGTTATACGTTATACGTTATACGTTATACGTTATACGTTATACGTTATACGTTATACGTTATACGTTATACGTTGTACGTTGTACGTTATACGTTATAAGTTGTACGTTATACGATATACGTTGTACGTTATTCTTTATACGTTATTCGTTACACGTTATACGTCATACGTTATACGTTATACGTTATACGTTATACGTTATACGTTATACGTTATACGTTATACGTTATACGTTATACGTTATACGTTATACGTTATACGTTATACGTTATACGTTATACGTTATACGTTATACGTTATACGTTATATTTTATACGTTATACGTTATACGTTATACGTTATACGTTATACGTTACACGTTACACGTTATACCTCATAGGTTATACGTTATACGTTATACGTTACACGTTATACGTTATACGTTATACGTTATACGTCATAGGTTATACGTTATACGTTATACGTTATGCGTTATACGTTATGCGTTATACGTTATACGTTATACGTTATACGTTATACGTTATACGTTATACGTTATACGTTATACGTTATACGTTATACGTTATACATTATACGTTATACGTTATACGTTATAAGTTATACGTTATACGTTATACGTCATAGGTTATACGTTATACGTTATACGGTATACGTTATACATTATACGTTATACGATAAACGTTATACGTTATGCGTTATGCGTTCTTCGTTACACGTTATACGTTATTCGGTATGCGTTATACGTTATACGTTATACGTTAAACGTTATACGTTATACGTTATACGTTATACGTTATACGTTATACGTTATGCGTTATACGTTATACGTTATACGTTATACGTTATACGTTATACGTTATACGTTATACGTTATACGTTATACGTTATACGTTATACGTTATACGTTATACGTTATACGTTATACGTTATACGTTATACGTTATACGTTATACGTTATACGTTATACGTTATACGTCATAGGTTATACGTTATACGTTATACGTTATACGTTATATTTTATACGTTATACGTTATACGTTATACGTTATACGTTATACGTTACACGTTACACGTTATACCTCATAGGTTATACGTTATACGTTATACGTTATACGTTATATTTTATACGTTATACGTTATACGTTATACGTTATACGTTATACGTTATACGTTATACGTTATACGTTTTACGTTATACGTTATACGTTATACGTTATACGTTATACGTTATACGTTATACATTATACGTTATACGTTATACGTTATACGTTATACGTTATACGTTATACGTTATACGTCATAGGTTATACGTTATACGTTATACGGTATACGTTATACATTATACGTTATACGATAAACGTTATACGTTATGCGTTATGCGTTCTTCGTTACACGTTATACGTTATTCGGTATGCGTTATACGTTATACGTTATACGTTAAACGTTATACGTTATACGTTATACGTTATACGTTATACGTTATACGTTATGCGTTATACGTTATACGTTATACGTTATACGTTATACGTTATACGTTATACGTTATACGTTATACGTTATACGTTATACGTTATACGTTATACGTTATACGTTATACGTTATACGTTATACGTTATACGTTATACGTTATACGTTATACGTTATACGTTATACGTTATACGTCATAGGTTATACGTTATACGTTATACGTTATACGTTATATTTTATACGTTATACGTTATACGTTATACGTTATACGTTATACGTTACACGTTACACGTTATACCTCATAGGTTATACGTTATACGTTATACGTTATACGTTATATTTTATACGTTATACGTTATACGTTATACGTTATACGTTATACGTTATACGTTATACGTTATACGTTTTACGTTATACGTTATACGTTATACGTTATACGTTATACGTTATACGTTATACGTTATACGCTATACGTAATAAGTTATACGTTATACGTTATACGTTATATTTTATACGTTATACGTTATACGTTATACGTTATACGTTATACGTTATACGTTATACGTTATACGTTTTACGTTATACGTTATACGTTATACGTTATACGTTATACGTTATACGTTATACGTTATACGCTATACGTAATAAGTTATACGTTATACGTTATACGTTATACGTTATACGTTATACGTTATACGTTATACGTTATACGTTATACGTTATACGTTATACGTTATACGTTATACGTTGTACGTTATACGTTATACGTTATACGTTATACGTTATACGTTATACGTTATACGTTATACGTTATACGTTATACGTTATACGTTATACGTTATACGTTATACGTTATACGTTATACGTTATACGTTATACATTATACGTTATACGTTGTACGTTATACGTTATAAGTTGTGCGTTATACGATATACGTTATACGTTATTCGTTATACGTACTTCGTTACACGTTATACGTTATACGTTATACGTTATACGTTATACGTTATACGTTATACGTTATACGTTATACGTTATACGTTATATTTTATACGTTATACGTTATACGTTATACGTTATACGTTATACGTTACACGTTACACGTTATACCTCATAGGTTATACGTTATACGTTATACGTTACACGTTATACGTTATACGTTATACGTTATACGTCATAGGTTATACGTTATACGTTATACGTTATGCGTTATACGTTATGCGTTATACGTTATACGTTATACGTTATGCGTTATACGTTGTACGATGTTCGTTATACGTTATACGTTATTAGTTATACGTTATACGGTATACGTTATACGTTGTACGATACATGTTATAAGTTATACGTTATACGTTATACGATATACGTTATACGTTAAACGTTATACGTTATACGTTATACGATATACGTTATACGTTAAACGTTATACGTTATACGTTATACGTTATACGTTATACGTTATACGTTATACGTTATACGTTATACGCTACACGTTATACGTTATACGTTATACGTTATACGTTATACGTTATACGTTATACGTTATACGTTATACGTTATACGTTATACGTTATACGTTATACGTTATACGTTATACGTTATACGTTATACGTTATACGTTATACGTTATACGTTATACGTTATACGTTATACGTTATACGTTATACGTTATACGTTATACGTTATACGTTACGCGTTATACGTTACGCGTTATACGTTACACGTTATACGTTATACGTTATACGTTATACGTTATACGTTATACGTTATACGTTATACGTTACACGTTGTACGTTATACGTTGTACGTTATACGTTATACGTTATACGTTATACGTTATACGATATACGTTATACGTTATACGTTATACGTTATACGTTACACGTTATACGTTATACGTTATACGTTATACGTTATACGTTATACGTCATAAGTTATACGTTATACGTTATACGTTATACGTTATACGTTATACGTTATACGTTATGCGTTATACGTTCTACGATATTCGTTATACGTTATACGTTATTAGTTATACGTTATACGTTATACGTTATACGTTATACGTTATACGTTATACGTTATACGTCATAGATTATACGTTATACGTTATACGTTATACGTTATACATTATACGTTATACGTTGTACGTTATACGTTATAAGTTGTGCGTTATACGATATACGTTATACGTTATTCGTTATACGTACTTCGTTACACGTTATACGTTATACGTTATATGTTATACGTTATACGATATACGTTATACGTTATACGTTATACGTTATACGTTATACGTTATACTTTATACGTTATAGGTGTTACGTTATACGTTATACGTTATACGTTATACGTTATACCTTATACGTTATACGTTATACGTTATACGTTATACGTTATACGTTATACATTATACGTTATACGTTGTACGTTATACGTTATAAGTTGTGCGTTATACGATATACGTTATACGTTATTCGTTATACGTACTTCGTTACACGTTATACGTTATACGTTATACGTTATACGTTATACGTTATACGTTATACGTTATACGTTATACGTTATACGTTATACGTTATACTTTATACGTTATAGGTGTTACGTTATACGTTATACGTTATACGTTATTCGTAATACGTTATACGTGATACGTTATACTTTGTACGTTATACGTTATACGTTATACGTTATACATTATACGTTATACGTTATACATTACATGTTATGCGTTATACGTTATGCGTTATACGTTATACGTTATACGTTACACGTTATACGTTATACGTTATACGTTATACGTTATGCGTTATACGTTCTACGATATTCGTTATACGTTATACGTTATTAGTTATACGTTATACGTTATACGTTATACGTTATACGTTATACGTTATACGTTATACGTCATAGGTTATACGTTATACGTTATACGTTATACGTTATATTTTATACGTTATACGTTATACGTTATACGTTATACGTTATACGTTATACGTTATACGTTATACGTTTTACGTTATACGTTATACGTTACACGTTATACGTTATACGTTATACGTTATACGTTATACGTTATACGTTATACGTTATACGTTATACGTTATACGTTATACGTTATACGTTATACGTTATACGTTATACGTTATACGTTATACGTTATACATTATACGTTATACGTTGTATGTTATACGTTATAAGTTGTGCGTTATACGATATACGTTATACGTTATTCGTTATACGTACTTCGTTACACGTTATACGTTATACGTTATACGTTATACGTTATACGTTATACGTTATACGTTATACGTTATACGTTATACGTTATACGTTATACGTTATACGTTATACTTTATACGTTATAGGTGTTACGTTATACGTTATACGTTATACGTTATTCGTAATACGTTATACGTGATACGTTATACTTTGTACGTTATACGTTATACGTTATACGTTATACATTATACGTTATACGTTATACATTACATGTTATGCGTTATACGTTATACGTTATACGTTATACGTTACACGTTATACGTTATACGTTATACGTTATACGTTATACGTTATACGTTATACGTTATACGTTATACGTTATGCGTTACACGTTATACGTTACACGTTATACGTTATACTCTGTACGTTATACGTTATGAGTTGTACGTTATACGATATACGTTATACGTTATACACTACATGTTATGCCTTATACGTTATACGTTATACGTTATACGTTATACGTTATACGTTATACGTTATACGTTATACGTTATACGTTATACGTTGTACGTTATACGTTATACGTTATACGTTATACGTTATACGTTATACGTTTTACGTTATACGTTATACGTTATACGTTATACGTTATACGTTATACGTTATACGTTATACGTTATACGTTATACGCTATACGTCATAAGTTATACGTTATACGTTATACGTTATACGTTATACGTTATACGTTATGTGTTATACGTTCTACGATATTCGTTATACGTTATACGTTATTAGTTATACGTTATACGTTATACGTTATACGTCATAGGTTATACGTTATACGTTATACGTTATACGTTATACGTTATACGTTATACGTTATACGTTATACGTTATACGTTATACGTTATACGTTATACGTTATACGTTATACGTTATACGTTGTACGTTATACGTTATAAGTTGTACGTTATACGATATACGTTATACGTTATTCTTTATACGTTATTCGTTACACGTTATACGTCATACGTTATACGTTATACGTTTTACGTTATTCGTTATACGTTATACGTTATACGATATACGTTATACGTTATACGTTATACGTTGTACGTTATACGTTATACGTTATACGGTATACGTTATACGTTATACGTTTTACGTTATACGTTATACGTTATACGTTATACGTTATACGTTATACGTTATACGTTATACGTTATACATCATAAGTTATACGTTATACGTTATACGTTATACGTTATACGTTATACGTTATACGTTATGCGTTGTACGTTCTACGATATTCGTTATACGTTATACTTTATTAGTTATACGTTATACGTTATACGTTATACGTCATAGGTTATACGTTATACGTTATACGTTATACGTTATACGTTATACGTTATACGTTATACGTTATACGTTATACGTTATACGTTATACGTTGTACGTTGTACGTTATACGTTATAAGTTGTACGTTATACGATATACGTTGTACGTTATTCTTTATACGTTATTCGTTACACGTTATACGTCATACGTTATACGTTATACGTTTTACGTTATTCGTTATACGTTATACGTTATACGATATACGTTATACGTTATACGTTATACGTTATACGTTATACGTTATACGTTATACGTTATACGTTATACGTTATACGTTATACGTTATACGTTATACGTTATACGTTATACGTTATAAGTTATACGTTATACGTTATACGTTATACGTTGTACGTAATACGTTATACGTTATACATTATACGTTATACGTTATACGTTATACGTTATACGTTATACGTTATACGTTATACGTTATACGTTATACGTTATACGTTCTACGTTATACGTTATACGTTATACGTTATATTTTATACGTTATACGTTATGCGTTATACGTTATACGTTATACGTTATACGTTATACGTTACACGTTACACGTTATACCTCATAGGTTATACGTTATACGTTATACGTTATACGTTATACGTTATACGTTATACGTTATACGTTATACGTTATACGTTATACGTTATACGTTATACGTTATACGTTATACGTTATACGTTATACGTTATATTTTATACGTTATACGTTATACGTTATACGTTATACGTTATACGTTATACGTTATACGTTATACGTTATACGTTATACGTTATACGTTATATTTTATACGTTATACGTTATACGTTATACGTTATACGTTATACGTTACACGTTACACGTTATACCTCATAGGTTATACGTTATACGTTATACGTTACACGTTATACGTTATACGTTATACGTTATACGTCATAGGTTATACGTTATACGTTATACGTTATGCGTTATACGTTATGCGTTATACGTTATACGTTATACGTTATACGTTATACGTTATACGTTATACGTTATACGTTATACGTTATACGTTATACGTTATACATTATACGTTATACGTTATACGTTATACGTTATACGTTATACGTTATACGTCATAGGTTATACGTTATACGTTATACGGTATACGTTATACATTATACGTTATACGATAAACGTTATACGTTATGCGTTATGCGTTCTTCGTTACACGTTATACGTTATTCGGTATGCGTTATACGTTATACGTTATACGTTAAACGTTATACGTTATACGTTATACGTTATACGTTATACGTTATACGTTATGCGTTATACGTTATACGTTATACGTTATACGTTATACGTTATACGTTATACGTTATACGTTATACGTTATACGTTATACGTTATACGTTATACGTTATACGTTATACGTTATACGTTATACGTTATACGTTATACGTTATACGTTATACGTTATACGTTATACGTCATAGGTTATACGTTATACGTTATACGTTATACGTTATATTTTATACGTTATACGTTATACGTTATACGTTATACGTTATACGTTACACGTTACACGTTATACCTCATAGGTTATACGTTATACGTTATACGTTATACGTTATATTTTATACGTTATACGTTATACGTTATACGTTATACGTTATACGTTATACGTTATACGTTATACGTTTTACGTTATACGTTATACGTTATACGTTATACGTTATACGTTATACGTTATACATTATACGTTATACGTTATACGTTATACGTTATACGTTATACGTTATACGTCATAGGTTATACGTTATACGTTATACGGTATACGTTATACATTATACGTTATACGATAAACGTTATACGTTATGCGTTATGCGTTCTTCGTTACACGTTATACGTTATTCGGTATGCGTTATACGTTATACGTTATACGTTAAACGTTATACGTTATACGTTATACGTTATACGTTATACGTTATACGTTATGCGTTATACGTTATACGTTATACGTTATACGTTATACGTTATACGTTATACGTTATACGTTATACGTTATACGTTATACGTTATACGTTATACGTTATACGTTATACGTTATACGTTATACGTTATACGTTATACGTTATACGTTATACGTTATACGTTATACGTTATACGTTATACGTCATAGGTTATACGTTATACGTTATACGTTATACGTTATATTTTATACGTTATACGTTATACGTTATACGTTATACGTTATACGTTACACGTTACACGTTATACCTCATAGGTTATACGTTATACGTTATACGTTATACGTTATATTTTATACGTTATACGTTATACGTTATACGTTATACGTTATACGTTATACGTTATACGTTATACGTTTTACGTTATACGTTATACGTTATACGTTATACGTTATACGTTATACGTTATACGTTATACGCTATACGTAATAAGTTATACGTTATACGTTATACGTTATATTTTATACGTTATACGTTATACGTTATACGTTATACGTTATACGTTATACGTTATACGTTATACGTTTTACGTTATACGTTATACGTTATACGTTATACGTTATACGTTATACGTTATACGTTATACGCTATACGTAATAAGTTATACGTTATACGTTATACGTTATACGTTATACGTTATACGTTATACGTTATACGTTATACGTTATACGTTATACGTTATACGTTATACGTTATACGTTGTACGTTATACGTTATACGTTATACGTTATACGTTATACGTTATACGTTTTACGTTATACGTGATACGTTATACGTTATACGTTTTACGTTATACGTCATAGGTTATACGTTATACGTTATACGTTATACGTTATATTTTATACGTTATACGTTATACGTTATACGTTATACGTTATACGTTATACGTTATACGTTATACGTTTTACGTTATACGTTATACGTTATACGTTATACGTTATACGTTATACGTTATACGTTATACGCTATACGTAATAAGTTATACGTTATACGTTATACGTTATACGTTATACGTTATACGTTATACGTTATACGTTATACGTTATACGTTATACGTTATACGTTATACGTTATACGTTATACGTTGTACGTTATACGTTATACGTTATACGTTATACGTTATACGTTATACGTTTTACATTATACGTGATACGTTATACGTTATACGTTATACGTTATACGTTATACGTTATACGTTATACGCTATACGTCATAAGTTATACGTTATACGTTATACGTTATACGTTATACGTTATACGTTATACGTTATGCGTTATACGTTCTACGATATTCGTTATACGTTATACGTTATTAGTTATACGTTATACGTTATACGTTATACGTTATACGTTATACGTTATACGTTATACGTTATACGTTATACGTTATACGTTATACGTTATACGTTATACGTTATACGTTATACGTTATATTTTATACGTTATACGTTATACGTTATACGTTATACGTTATACGTTATACGTTATACGTTATATTTTATACGTTATACGTTATACGTTATACGTTATACGTTATACGTTACACGTTACACGTTATACCTCATAGGTTATACGTTATACGTTATACGTTACACATTATACGTTATACGTTATACGTTATACGTCATAGGTTATACGTTATACGTTATACGTTATGCGTTATACGTTATGCGTTATACGTTATACGTTATACGTTATACGTTATACGTTATACGTTATACGTTATACGTTATACGTTATACATTATACGTTATACGTTATACGTTATACGTTATACGTTATACGTTATACGTCATAGGTTATACGTTATACGTTATACGGTATACGTTATACATTATACGTTATACGATAAACGTTATACGTTATGCGTTATGCGTTCTTCGTTACACGTTATACGTTATTCGGTATGCGTTATACGTTATACGTTATACGTTAAACGTTATACGTTATACGTTATACGTTATACGTTATACGTTATACGTTATGCGTTATACGTTATACGTTATACGTTATACGTTATACGTTATACGTTATACGTTATACGTTATACGTTATACGTTATACGTTATACGTTATACGTTATACGTTATACGTTATACGTTATACGTTATACGTTATACGTTATACGTTATACGTTATACGTTATACGTTATACGTCATAGGTTATACGTTATACGTTATACGTTATACGTTATATTTTATACGTTATACGTTATACGTTATACGTTATACGTTATACGTTACACGTTACACGTTATACCTCATAGGTTATACGTTATACGTTATACGTTATACGTTATATTTTATACGTTATACGTTATACGTTATACGTTATACGTTATACGTTATACGTTATACGTTATACGTTTTACGTTATACGTTATACGTTATACGTTATACGTTATACGTTATACGTTATACGTTATACGCTATACGTAATAAGTTATACGTTATACGTTATACGTTATATTTTATACGTTATACGTTATACGTTATACGTTATACGTTATACGTTATACGTTATACGTTATACGTTATACGTTTTACGTTATACGTTATACGTTATACGTTATACGTTATACGTTATACGTTATACGTTATACGCTATACGTAATAAGTTATACGTTATACGTTATACGTTATACGTTATACGTTATACGTTATACGTTATACGTTATACGTTATACGTTATACGTTATACGTTATACGTTATACGTTGTACGTTATACGTTATACGTTATACGTTATACGTTATACGTTATACGTTTTACGTTATACGTGATACGTTATACGTTATACGTTTTACGTTATACGTCATAGGTTATACGTTATACGTTATACGTTATACGTTATATTTTATACGTTATACGTTATACGTTATACGTTATACGTTATACGTTATACGTTATACGTTATACGTTTTACGTTATACGTTATACGTTATACGTTATACGTTATACGTTATACGTTATACGTTATACGCTATACGTAATAAGTTATACGTTATACGTTATACGTTATACGTTATACGTTATACGTTATACGTTATACGTTATACGTTATACGTTATACGGTATACGTTATACGTTATACGTTGTACGTTATACGTTATACGTTATACGTTATACGTTATACGTTATACGTTTTACGTTATACGTGATACGTTATACGTTATACGTTCTACGTTATACGTTATACGTTATACGTTATACGCTATACGTCATAAGTTATACGTTATACGTTATACGTTATACGTTATACGTTATACGTTATACGTTATGCGTTATACGTTCTACGATATTCGTTATACGTTATACGTTATTAGTTATACGTTATACGTTATACGTTGTACGTTATACGTTATAAGTTGTGCGTTATACGATATACGTTATACGTTATTCGTTATACGTACTTCGTTACACGTTATACGTTATACGTTACACGTTATACGTTTTACGATTTACGATGTACGTTATACGTTATACGTTATACGTTATACGTTATACGTCATACGTTATACGTTATACGTTTTACGTTATTCGTTATACGTTATACGTTATACGATATACGTTGTACGTTATACGTTATACGTTATAGGTTATACGTTATACGTTATACGTTCTACGTTATACGTTATACGTTATACGTTATATTTTATACGTTATACGTTATACGTTATACGTTATACGTTATACGTTATACGTTACACGTTACACGTTATACCTCATAGGTTATACGTTATACGTTATACGTTATACGTTATACGTTATACGTTATACGTTATACGTTATACGTTATACGTTATACGTTATACGTTATACGTTATATTTTATACGTTATACGTTATACGTTATACGTTATAGGTTATACGTTATACGTTATACGTTATACGTTATACGTTATACGTTATATTTTATACGTTATACGTTATACGTTATACGTTATACGTTATACGTTACACGTTACACGTTATACCTCATAGGTTATACGTTATACGTTATACGTTACACGTTATACGTTATACGTTATACGTTATACGTCATAGGTTATACGTTATACGTTATACGTTATGCGTTATACGTTATGCGTTATACGTTATACGTTATACGTTATGCGTTATACGTTGTACGATGTTCGTTATACGTTATACGTTATTAGTTATACGTTATACGGTATACGTTATACGTTGTACGATACATGTAATAAGTTATACGTTATACGTTATACGATATACGTTATACGTTAATCGTTATACGTTATACGTTATACGATATACGTTATACGTTAAACGTTATACGTTATACGTTATACGTTATACGTTATACATTATACGTTATACGTTATACGTTATACGCTACACGTTATACGTTATACGTTATACGTTATACGTTATACGTTATACGTTATACGTTATACGTTATACGTTATACGTTATACGTTATACGTTATACGTTATACGTTATACGTTATACGTTATACGTTATACGTTATACGTTATACGTTATACGTTATACGTTATACGTTATACGTTACGCGTTATACGTTACGCGTTATACGTTACGCGTTATACGTTATACGTTATACGTTATACGTTATACGTTATACGTTATACGTTATACGTTACACGTTGTACGTTATACGTTGTACGTTATACGTTATACGTTATACGTTATACGTTATACGATATACGTTATACGTTATACGTTATACGTTATACGTTACACGTTATACGTTATACGTTATACGTTATACGTTATACGTTATACGTCATAAGTTATACGTTATACGTTATACGTTATACGTTATACGTTATACGTTATACGTTATGCGTTATACGTTCTACGATATTCGTTATACGTTATACGTTATTAGTTATACGTTATACGTTATACGTTATACGTTATACGTTATACGTTATACGTTATACGTCATAGGTTATACGTTATACGTTATACGTTATACGTTATACATTATACGTTATACGTTGTACGTTATACGTTATAAGTTGTGCGTTATACGATATACGTTATACGTTATTCGTTATACGTACTTCGTTACACGTTATACGTTATACGTTATACGTTATACGTTATACGATATACGTTATACGTTATACGTTATACGTTATACGTTATACGTTATACGTTATACGCTATACGTCATAAGTTATACGTTATACGTTATACGTTATACGTTATACGTTATACGTTATACGTTATGCGTTATACGTTCTACGATATTCGTTATACGTTATACGTTATTAGTTATACGTTATACGTTATACGTTATACGTTATACGTTATACGTTATACGTTGTACGTTATACGTTATACGTTATACGTTATACGTTATACGTTATACGTTTTACGTTATACGTGATACGTTATACGTTATACGTTATACGTTATACGTTATACGTTATACGTTATACGTTATACGTTATACGTTATACGTTATACGTTATACGTTATACGTTATACGTTATACGTTATACGTTATACGTTATACGTTATACGTCATAGGTTATACGTTATACGTTATACGTTATACGTTATACGTTATACGTTATACGTTATACGTTATACGTTATACGTTATGCGTTATACGTTCTACGATATTCGTTATACGTTATACGTTATTAGTTATACGTTATACGTTATACGTTGTACGTTATACGTTATAAGTTGTGCGTTATACGATATACGTTATACGTTATTCGTTATACGTACTTCGTTACACGTTATACGTTATACGTTACACGTTATACGTTTTACGATTTACGATGTACGTTATACGTTATACGTTATACGTTATACGTTATACGTCATACGTTATACGTTATACGTTTTACGTTATTCGTTATACGTTATACGTTATACGATATACGTTGTACGTTATACGTTATACGTTATAGGTTATACGTTATACGTTATACGTTCTACGTTATACGTTATACGTTATACGTTATATTTTATACGTTATACGTTATACGTTATACGTTATACGTTATACGTTATACGTTACACGTTACACGTTATACCTCATAGGTTATACGTTATACGTTATACGTTATACGTTATACGTTATACGTTATACGTTATACGTTATACGTTATACGTTATACGTTATACGTTATACGTTATACGTTATATTTTATACGTTATACGTTATACGTTATACGTTATAGGTTATACGTTATACGTTATACGTTATACGTTATACGTTATACGTTATATTTTATACGTTATACGTTATACGTTATACGTTATACGTTATACGTTACACGTTACACGTTATACCTCATAGGTTATACGTTATACGTTATACGTTACACGTTATACGTTATACGTTATACGTTATACGTCATAGGTTATACGTTATACGTTATACGTTATGCGTTATACGTTATGCGTTATACGTTATACGTTATACGTTATGCGTTATACGTTGTACGATGTTCGTTATACGTTATACGTTATTAGTTATACGTTATACGGTATACGTTATACGTTGTACGATACATGTTATAAGTTATACGTTATACGTTATACGATATACGTTATACGTTAATCGTTATACGTTATACGTTATACGATATACGTTATACGTTAAACGCTATACGTTATACGTTATACGTTATACGTTATACATTATACGTTATACGTTATACGTTATACGCTACACGTTATACGTTATACGTTATACGTTATACGTTATACGTTATACGTTATACGTTATACGTTATACGTTATACGTTATACGTTATACGTTATACGTTATACGTTATACGTTATACGTTATACGTTATACGTTATACGTTATACGTTATACGTTATACGTTATACGTTATACGTTATACGTTATACGTTATACGTTACGCGTTATACGTTACGCGTTATACGTTATACGTTATACGTTATACGTTATACGTTATACGTTATACGTTATACGTTATACGTTATACGTTACACGTTGTACGTTATACGTTGTACGTTATACGTTATACGTTATACGTTATACGTTATACGATATACGTTATACGTTATACGTTATACGTTATACGTTACACGTTATACGTTATACGTTATACGTTATACGTTATACGTTATACGTCATAAGTTATACGTTATACGTTATACGTTATACGTTATACGTTATACGTTATACGTTATGCGTTATACGTTCTACGATATTCGTTATACGTTATACGTTATTAGTTATACGTTATACGTTATACGTTATACGTTATACGTTATACGTTATACGTTATACGTCATAGGTTATACGTTATACGTTATACGTTATACGTTATACATTATACGTTATACGTTGTACGTTATACGTTATAAGTTGTGCGTTATACGATATACGTTATACGTTATTCGTTATACGTACTTCGTTACACGTTATACGTTATACGTTATACGTTATACGTTATACGATATACGTTATACGTTATACGTTATACGTTATACGTTATACGTTATACGTTATACGCTATACGTCATAAGTTATACGTTATACGTTATACGTTATACGTTATACGTTATACGTTATACGTTATGCGTTATACGTTCTACGATATTCGTTATACGTTATACGTTATTAGTTATACGTTATACGTTATACGTTATACGTTATACGTTATACGTTGTACGTTATACGTTATACGTTATACGTTATACGTTATACGTTATACGTTTTACGTTATACGTGATACGTTATACGTTATACGTTATACGTTATACGTTATACGTTATACGTTATACGTTATACGTTATACGCTATACGTAATAAGTTATACGTTATACGTTATACGTTATACGTTATACGTTATACGTCATAGGTTATACGTTATACGTTATACGTTATGCGTTATACGTTATGCGTTATACGTTATACGTTATACGTTATACGTTATACGTTATACGTTATACGTTATACGTTATACGTTATACGTTATACGTTATACGTTATACGTTATACGTTATACGCTATACGTAATAAGTTATACGTTATACGTTATACGCTATACGTAATAAGTTATACGTTATACGTTATACGTTATATTTTATACGTTATACGTTATACGTTATACGTTATACGTTATACGTTATACGTTATACGTTATACGTTATACGTTATACGTTTTACGTTATACGTTATACGTTATACGTTATACGTTATACGTTATACGTTATACGTTATACGCTATACGTAATAAGTTATACGTTATACGTTATACGTTATACGTTATACGTTATACGTTATACGTTATACGTTATACGTTATACGTTATACGTTATACGTTATACGTTATACGTTGTACGTTATACGTTATACGTTATACGTTATACATTATACGTTATACGTTTTACGTTATACGTGATACGTTATACGTTATACGTTTTACGTTATACGTCATAGGTTATACGTTATACGTTATACGTTATACGTTATATTTTATACGTTATACGTTATACGTTATACGTTATACGTTATACGTTATACGTTATACGTTATACGTTTTACGTTATACGTTATACGTTATACGTTATACGTTATACGTTATACGTTATACGTTATACGCTATACGTAATAAGTTATACGTTATACGTTATACGTTATACGTTATACGTTATACGTTATACGTTATACGTTATACGTTATACGTTATACGTTATACGTTATACGTTATACGTTGTACGTTATACGTTATACGTTATACGTTATACGTTATACGTTATACGTTATACGTTTTACGTTATACGTGATACGTTATACGTTATACGTTATACGTTATACGTTATACGTTATACGTTATACGCTATACGTCATAAGTTATACGGTATACGTTATACGTTATACGTTATACGTTATACGTTATACGTTATGCGTTATACGTTCTACGATATTCGTTATACGTTATACGTTATTAGTTATACGTTATACGTTATACGTTATACGTTATACGTTATACGTTATACGTTATACGTTATACGTTATACGTTATACGTTATACGTTATACGTTATACGTTATACGTTATACGTTATACTTTATACGTTATACGTTATACGTTATACGTTATACGTTATACGTTATACGTTATACGTTATACGTTATACGTTATACGTTATACGTTATATTTTATACGTTATACGTTATACGTTATACGTTATACGTTATACGTTACACGTTACACGTTATACCTCATAGGTTATACGTTATACGTTATACGTTACACGTTATACGTTATACGTTATACGTTATACGTCATAGGTTATACGTTATACGTTATACGTTATGCGTTATACGTTATGCGTTATACGTTATACGTTATACGTTATACGTTATACGTTATACGTTATACGTTATACGTTATACGTTATACATTATACGTTATACGTTATACGTTATACGTTATACGTTATACGTTATACGTCATAGGTTATACGTTATACGTTATACGGTATACGTTATACATTATACGTTATACGATAAACGTTATACGTTATGCGTTATGCGTTCTTCGTTACACGTTATACGTTATTCGGTATGCGTTATACGTTATACGTTATACGTTAAACGTTATACGTTATACGTTATACGTTATACGTTATACGTTATACGTTATGCGTTATACGTTATACGTTATACGTTATACGTTATACGTTATACGTTATACATTATACGTTATACGTTATACGTTATACGTTATACGTTATACGTTATACGTTATACGTTATACGCTATACGTCATATGTTATACGTTATACGTTATACGTTATACGTTATACGTTATACGTTATACGTTATGCGTTATACGTTCTACGATATTCGTTATACGTTATACGTTATTAGTTATACGTTATACGTTATACGTTATACGTTATACGTTATACGTTGTACGTTATACGTTATACGTTATACGTTATACGTTATACGTTATACGTTTTACGTTATACGTGATACGTTATACGTTATACGTTATACGTTATACGTTATACGTTATACGTTATACGTTATACGTTATACGCTATACGTCATAAGTTATACGTTATACGTTATACGTTATACGTTATACGTTATACGTTATACGTTATGCGTTATACGTTCTACGATATTCGTTATACGTTATACGTTATTAGTTATACGTTATACGTTATACGTTATACGTTATACGTTATACGTTATACGTTATACGTTATACGTTATACGTCATAGGTTATACGTTATACGTTATACGTTATGCGTTATACGTTATGCGTTATACGTTATACGTTATACGTTATACGTTATACGTTATACGTTATACGTTATACGTTATACGTTATACGTTATACGTTATACGTTATACGCTATACGTAATAAGTTATACGTTATACGTTATACGTTATATTTTATACGTTATACGTTATACGTTATACGTTATACGTTATACGTTATACGTTATACGTTTTACGTTATACGTTATACGTTATACGTTATACGTTATACGTTATACGTTATACGTTATACGCTATACGTAATAAGTTATACGTTATACGTTATACGTTATACGTTATACGTTATACGTTATACGTTATACGTTATACGTTATACGTTATACGTTATACGTTATACGTTATACGTTATACGTTGTACGTTATACGTTATACGTTATACGTTATACGTTATACGTTATACGTTTTACGTTATACGTGATACGTTATACGTTATACGTTTTACGTTATACGTCATAGGTTATACGTTATACGTTATACGTTATACGTTATATTTTATACGTTATACGTTATACGTTATACGTTATACGTTATACGTTATACGTTATACGTTATACGTTTTACGTTATACGTTATACGTTATACGTTATACGTTATACGTTATACGTTATACGTTATACGTTATACGCTATACGTAATAAGTTATACGTTATACGTTATACGTTATACGTTATACGTTATACGTTATACGTTATACGTTATACGTTATACGTTATACGTTATACGTTATACGTTATACGTTGTACGTTATACGTTATACGTTATACGTTATACGTTATACGTTATACGTTTTACGTTATACGTGATACGTTATACGTTATACGTTATACGTTATACGTTATACGTTATACGTTATACGCTATACGTCATAAGTTATACGTTATACGTTATACGTTATACGTTATACGTTATACGTTATACGTTATGCGTTATACGTTCTACGATATTCGTTATACGTTATACGTTATTAGTTATACGTTATACGTTATACGTTATACGTTATACGTTATACGTTATACGTTATACGTTATACGTTATACGTTATACGTTATACGTTATACGTTATACGTTATACGTTATACGTTATACGTTATACGTTATACGTTATACGTTATATTTTATACGTTATACGTTATACGTTATACGTTATACGTTATACGTTATACGTTATACGTTATACGTTATACGTTATACGTTATATTTTATACGTTATACGTTATACGTTATACGTTATACGTTATACGTTACACGTTACACGTTATACCTCATAGGTTATACGTTATACGTTATACGTTACACGTTATACGTTATACGTTATACGTTATACGTCATAGGTTATACGTTATACGTTATACGTTATGCGTTATACGTTATGCGTTATACGTTATACGTTATACGTTATACGTTATACGTTATACGTTATACGTTATACGTTATACGTTATACATTATACGTTATACGTTATACGTTATACGTTATACGTTATACGTTATACGTCATAGGTTATACGTTATTCGTTATACGGTATACGTTATACATTATACGTTATACGATAAACGTTATACGTTATGCGTTATGCGTTCTTCGTTACACGTTATACGTTATTCGGTATGCGTTATACGTTATACGTTATACGTTAAACGTTATACGTTATACGTTATACGTTATACGTTATACGTTATACGTTATGCGTTATACGTTATACGTTATACGTTATACGTTATACGTTATACGTTATACGTTATACGTTATACGTTATACGTTATACGTTATACGTTATACGTTATACGTTATACGTTATACGTTATACGTTATACGTTATACGTTATACGTTATACGTTATACGTTATACGTCATAGGTTATACGTTATACGTTATACGTTATACGTTATATTTTATACGTTATACGTTATACGTTATACGTTATACGTTATACGTTACACGTTACACGTTATACCTCATAGGTTATACATTATACGTTATACGTTATACGTTATATTTTATACGTTATACGTTATACGTTATACGTTATACGTTATACGTTATACGTTATACGTTATACGTTTTACGTTATACGTTATACGTTATACGTTATACGTTATACGTTATACGTTATACGTTATACGCTATACGTAATAAGTTATACGTTATACGTTATACGTTATATTTTATACGTTATACGTTATACGTTATACGTTATACGTTATACGTTATACGTTATACGTTATACGTTTTACGTTATACGTTATACGTTATACGTTATACGTTATACGTTATACGTTATACGTTATACGCTATACGTAATAAGTTATACGTTATACGTTATACGTTATACGTTATACGTTATACGTTATACGTTATACGTTATACGTTATACGTTATACGTTATACGTTATACGTTATACGTTGTACGTTATACGTTATACGTTATACGTTATACGTTATACGTTATACGTTATACGTTTTACGTTATACGTGATACGTTATACGTTATACGTTTTACGTTATACGTCATAGGTTATACGTTATACGTTATACGTTATACGTTATATTTTATACGTTATACGTTATACGTTATACGTTATACGTTATACGTTATACGTTATACGTTATACGTTTTACGTTATACGTTATACGTTATACGTTATACGTTATACGTTATACGTTATACGTTATACGCTATACGTAATAAGTTATACGTTATACGTTATACGTTATACGTTATACGTTATACGTTATACGTTATACGTTATACGTTATACGTTATACGTTATACGTTATACGTTATACGTTGTACGTTATACGTTATACGTTATACGTTATACGTTATACGTTATACGTTTTACGTTATACGTGATACGTTATACGTTATACGTTATACGTTATACGTTATACGTTATACGTTATACGCTATACGTCATAAGTTATACGTTATACGTTATACGTTATACGTTATACGTTATACGTTATACGTTATGCGTTATACGTTCTACGATATTCGTTATACGTTATACGTTATTAGTTATACGTTATACGTTATACGTTGTACGTTATACGTTATAAGTTGTGCGTTATACGATATACGTTATACGTTATTCGTTATACGTACTTCGTTACACGTTATACGTTATACGTTACACGTTATACGTTTTACGATTTACGATGTACGTTATACGTTATACGTTATACGTTATACGTTATACGTCATACGTTATACGTTATACGTTTTACGTTATTCGTTATACGTTATACGTTATACGATATACGTTGTACGTTATACGTTATACGTTATAGGTTATACGTTATACGTTATACGTTCTACGTTATACGTTATACGTTATACGTTATATTTTATACGTTATACGTTATACGTTATACGTTATACGTTATACGTTATACGTTATACGTTACACGTTACACGTTATACCTCATAGGTTATACGTTATACGTTATACGTTATACGTTATACGTTATACGTTATACGTTATACGTTATACGTTATACGTTATACGTTATACGTTATACGTTATATTTTATACGTTATACGTTATACGTTATACGTTATAGGTTATACGTTATACGTTATACGTTATACGTTATACGTTATACGTTATATTTTATACGTTATACGTTATACGTTATACGTTATACGTTATACGTTACACGTTACACGTTATACCTCATAGGTTATACGTTATACGTTATACGTTACACGTTATACGTTATGCGTTATACGTTATACGTCATAGGTTATACGTTATACGTTATACGTTATACGTTATACGTTTTACGTTATTCGTTATACGTTATACGTTATACGATATACGTTGTACGTTATACGTTATACGTTATAGGTTATACGTTATACGTTATACGTTCTACGTTATACGTTATACGTTATACGTTATATTTTATACGTTATACGTTATACGTTATACGTTATACGTTATACGTTATACGTTACACGTTACACGTTATACGTTATACGTTATACGTTATACGTTATACGTTATACGTTATACGTTATACGTTATACGTTATACGTTATACGTTATACGTTATACGTTATACGTTATACGTTATACGTTATACGTTATACGTTATACGTTATACGTTATACGTTATACGTTATACGTCATAGGTTATACGTTATACGTTATACGTTATACGTTATATTTTATACGTTATACGTTATACGTTATACGTTATACGTTATACGTTACACGTTACACGTTATACCTCATAGGTTATACGTTATACGTTATACGTTATACGTTATATTTTATACGTTATACGTTATACGTTATACGTTATACGTTATACGTTATACGTTATACGTTATACGTTTTACGTTATACGTTATACGTTATACGTTATACGTTATACGTTATACGTTATACGTTATACGTTATACGCTATACGTAATAAGTTATACGTTATACGTTATACGTTATATTTTATACGTTATACGTTATACGTTATACGTTATACGTTATACGTTATACGTTATACGTTATACGTTTTACGTTATACGTTATACGTTATACGTTATACGTTATACGTTATACGTTATACGTTATACGCTATACGTAATAAGTTATACGTTATACGTTATACGTTATACGTTATACGTTATACGTTATACGTTATACGTTATACGTTATACGTTATACGTTATACGTTATACGTTATACGTTGTACGTTATACGTTATACGTTATACGTTATACGTTATACGTTATACGTCATAGGTTATACGTTATACGTTATAGTTATACGTTATATTTTATACGTTATACGTATACGTTATACGTTATACGTTATACGTTATACGTTATACGTTATACGTTTTACGTTATACGTTAACGTATACGTTATACGTTATACGTTATACGTTATACGTTATACGTTATACGCTATACGTAATAAGTTATACGTATACGTTATACGTTATACGTTATACGTTATACGTTATACGTTATACGTTTACGTTATACGTATACGTTATACGTATA